>NC_056739.1:1264113103-1264335603 GCF_019279795.1 Protopterus annectens | reverse complement strand
ATCTAAAGTTCCTAAACCCACAAACTTAAAGAACTTTAGAACCATATCCATTCTATGTCCAATTACTGAGATACTTGAAAAACTACTTTATAAATGGCTCATAAAATGTGTAAACAATGTATTGCCTTCTCTCTCTACAACCAACAATATGACTTTAGAAACTCATTTAGTACCATTATTGCTTTTACTACAGTAGCTAACATAATATATAGCAATATAAATGTACCCTGGATATTAGAGTTTGTTATGGCTTTGATATAAGGCCTCGTCTCATTCTTCTCCATCTTTATTAATGATATCACCTCTTAATGCCAAAACCTTAATTTGGTTATGTTTGCAGATGACATTTTAATGATAGAATCCAGTACAGTACATCACTCCCTACAACATAAACCCCAGACAAGTTTCTCAAAGTTAACATCCTGACTGTATAATAACACACTCTTAATGAATGCTACCAATACTAATAAAATGCTATTTACCACCATTAAGAAACCTGCTTTCTGCCTCCCCATTCTTGTCAAAGATAAAATTGAAATGCCATCCCAAATGCTACTCAACAAAAGTATCAAGACCTCATGCTAGACCCTTTATTCAACCTCTTTCCATAGTGAATATATTACGTCAAAGGTCCTACCCCAACTGAAACTCTTTTACCACATTTTCCATCTACTGTCTCCCAAAGACCATTTAGCCATTGCTAAAAATGTACTGATACCAAAACTAGAATACAGTCTGCCCTTGCTTTGCTATCACTCAGTACAGAAAATCCAAAACTTTAAACCATTGGGAACAGAATATTCAAATTTGCTCTGCTGACAGATGAATATGCATCACTGTGATCTACAAAATCAAGGTAATTGGTTCCTATAAACAAAAGAGCTCTCTCACACTATGATTCTTTGATTTTATAAAATCCAACAAACTGGATATCCCACCCCTCCAACTGCAAAAGGCTGCTTCTAACTAGGAATGCTACCTACCCACTAAGAAACATGCAAGATGAGGGTCTAATACTCCTCTAATCAAAGTTCATGAATGTCATACGTGAGAGAGACATTTCCAAATTGGAACCTGACATATGGAATAATCTTCCTAGTGAATAGAAAACCAGTCTAAAATCATTCAAAGCTGCTTCAAGTGATCAGTGGTGACTACAGGTTTCCTTTCTTGCTGGAATAATAAGAGCATATTATCTGGGGGGGGGGGGGGTATTAATATATAGGACATCTAAAGACCAAAAAATAAAATATATAGTATGCATGGTAACACACCCGCAATGCATTCTTAAAAATAAAAGACCATTTCCCTATATTACCCTGTCTCAGAAACACCAACCAAGTATCACCACGATGTAATAAAAACTCTATTTATTACAAGAAATAACAAGCGCTTTCGCATACACCAAGTATGCTTCTTCAGGTTACAATTCACAATGAAAAATCATACATTCTTATATTATATTACCCTGTCTATGAAGGCTACAGTCTAATTACGTATTCACATCTCCCAATATGCACAACAGACAAAATAACTAAGTTTGACTTGCTCAAGAATTATCATTTGAATGAAGTAACTGTTAATATGCTACAGTGTAACAAATCAAATCGGTAGCAAACAATACAACAGAAGTAGGAGAATAGTGAAGACAACTATGCCTCAGTAAATAGAGAAAATGAATCTCATGACACAAATTCAAGAGCAACAAGCTGTACCTCTCTTGCACTGATCATAGATTTAGTTTTAATTTAAACTTATTTAAAATTTTACAGCAAAAACAAAGATAGCCATTTGCCAAACAAAATTAAATTTTCAAACTGAAAACAGACTTGGCACGAGCAACAGTAAATTTATCTTCCCTTGAAAGTCCTATGTTTGGAAATCCTTCTGGTAATGCATTAAACTATGAGAGACCTGCTGGATATGTAGTCAAATAGCATACAGTAAAGAACTTATTAGCAACTATGTGAAGGGTGCAGGAATTCAAAAGAAACAAAACTAAATTAAAATGTATTCATAGTAAAATATTAACATTAAACTTGTAGCCTTCATATTGTTCAGTTTATTCACAGCTAAGTAACACACACACTAGTAATATTCAACAAAACAGGAAAACCAAAGATCATACCTAAAGAACATGACTCATATGATGATGATGCTGTTTACTACAATCGGTTCTTTCTTTTACACCATGACTGCTCAGAGATGCAGGAACCAAGTATTTGCACACACACACACACACACACACACACACACACACACACACACCTCCGCTCAAGAAGAGACCGACACCTGCAATCAGGAACAGTGTTTTTTATATTGGTTTTCTATACTTAGAAGATTGCTGGCATACCATTAGAAAACATTTTCCAGAGGAGTATGAAGTTTGAAAATCATATTTGTCATATAGTGACTGCAGTCCACAACATTTTATCAGAAAGCAATAAACGTTATGGAAAACAGACTACAAATATGAGGAAAAATGCATTGCAATTTCACTCTTCTCTCTCAGATTCTTAGCTCAAGTATCAGACTAAACTTGACTTCCAAGATGGCTTCACACTGATCAACAGCATAACTGCAGCTCTCTCAATGTGAAAACAGAAACTGAGAAAAAGAAGAACCAGAGCCATTGAAATAAATCATATATATATATATATATATATATATATATATATATATATATATATATATATATATATAGGTAAAATTCAGTATCTGGCTAATAAATATGATGCCTGGATGCCAGCAAAGAAGAAAGTTGGAAAACCTTTTGTGGAGAACCTGGAAATGTGAAGAGAAAACACTGTCTGGGAAGGATTCTACAGCTGTTCAGCAAAAAACAGTTCAAGACAAAGCTTCCAGTAATTCAGAGGGAAAAAATCAAACGTACTCAAAGGTGAATGAAATAAATGAAACAATAAAGGAGTATATCAATTCAAACAACAAAAGGATGGAAATATAGAAGTTTTAACTAGCCATTCAGATGAACTGATAAAACTGCAAAAATCAAAGCCTGACATGATGAGAAAGTTGGATGAATATGAGGTTTCTCAAGTAGAACTGCTTTAAAAATTAGCATAATTATAAGGCAGCATGAGCAGAGAAAATATGGGATTCTCTACTGTATCAGAGAAACTGGAAGGAACAGACTGTATTAATTTTATGAAAGCACATATAAGAAACTGACTTGGTGTTCCATAGCAGATAATATAAAAATTGAGAAACTGGTAACGCTTATTTATAGACATGGATAGTAAGATAGAAGCAATGAAAATGTTTAGTCCCTTTAGTCTTGTATATGGCTCAGGTATAGTTTTATCAACCCATGGAGAAGTAATGGACAATAATTAATAAAGACTTGAAGGAATTTATCTGGGGGGGGGAGTGATCCTCCCAATAGAACAAGGTGGTTTAGGTTTACCTTATTTGAAGGAATATGTTAGAGCTATAGAGTTATGGTTCATATACACAACACAAGTAGAAGGTTATAATTCAAAGTAGAAAGGGATAATGATGAAACAAGGGGGAAGTTCAAGAAACAGAGAGTGGGATTTTGGATGCAGGTCATTAAGGAGAACAATAAAAACATACAGAATATGATATTCATAAAGTAGCAGAATGTGTTCTAAGAACTAAGCAAACACAAGAACAGAGAAAGGTAAGAGGGGAGCTGGAATTTACTGGAGAAACCTGGCAAAGGAGCCAATATATTTGGAGCAAATAACCCAATCAAGAAAGGTAAGTGAGTGGGATGAATCCAAGAAGATATTTAGATTGCAGGTTAGAGACTGCCTTCCCTACAGGGCTTGATCTTAGACTACAGGCAAAGAGAAAGGGATAGGGGAATTTTAAGTGAAAGACTTGCTCTGGTAAATTTTTTTTGTTGAATCTAGAACAGAAGCAGCTGTTAAAAATGATAATAGGGCATATAAAATATTGCATGATGACTATAAGAATCAATCAAAGAAGTTTAGAAAAGACTGGGAGGAGATATTATAAAAACAATTTACAAGAAAACAATGGGAAGACATTTATATATGTATGGCTTCCAAGTTTGCAGCCAGGTCCAGAAGGTTTAGGATCTTTGCTTGGAAGTGTTTTAGAAAGGTATTTTATACCCCAAGCAGACTTCAAAAAATTTTCCCCAGGTAGATAGCAAATGTTGGAGGTGTGATAGTGAAAAAAAGTTACTAGGGACATATATTTTGGGAGTGTAATGAGATGACAGATTTTAAAAATGTCCTACTGAGTAGTCTGTCAGAAATATTGGGTGAGCAAATGGCTGTAAGTGAGAAAATAATTCTTTTGAGCTGGGATATAGAATCTGAATTACCTAGACAGAGTAAGGCCTTATTAAGATTAATCCTGTTGGCTGCCAAAAAAAATTGCTAGAAAATGGAAATCAAAGTCTATACCAACTGTCTATGAGGCATTGAATATTATAAAATAGATACAAGATCTGGAAGAGAGAGAGAGAGCTTTAGAAATGAGATGGAGCAAATTACATAGAAGTAAATGAAAACTGTGGGAGCAATACATGCATAATAATGTTCAGGAGGAGGAGTGAAGTATAAAGGATGCCAAGAATTCAGCATTTTTTGTAATGTTGGACTGATGATAGTAGCAAAGAAAATGTGTGATGCATATTGTATTTAACTGAAAAAATGTTAATGTTTTTTTTTTATTGTATGTTTGCCTGTGTCTTAAGTGATAATTTAAATGTGTTAATAAAGGTGTTTTAAAAAAAGGAATCAGACAAAAACCTAAAATTAGGGATATATTTTGAATATTTCTCGTATATACCTAGAAAATTGCTAAAACAAGTTTTTAATTATCTGAAGGATATACGGTATGAAATCCACATACTTATGATAAATTAGTGACTGTGTTCCCCAATAACTTACTAGAAAGTCATAAACTTTGCAAAGATCAGACCAAAATTCCCATCAACTCATTTGTTCAAGTATTTCAGGCAAAGCCAAATATAACTGGTAGGAATTTGTAAAATTATTTTATTTCAACCATATATTAATCAGGCAAACCAGTTGGGCAAAGTGTTCCTTTTTAGAGGCACAGGAGGATTGTCTGGTTAATTGACATGCTCAAAGTGACAAAGCAGACAAATGGTGGTGGAATAATACAAACCCTATACTTCTGTCTACAGGAAGCAGTTTAACAGCTCAGAGTCTTAAGTGCCACAGAACTCCAATTTACCTTTTAACATAAATTGAACAGGTTTTGCATCTACATACCTTTGCTGATCAACAAGAACAGTGAGATTTTAATGGCTGGCATTACTTACTGACTGACTGTAAACATTAGTGATTCATAAGAGGTGCAGAGGATTAAGGCTCTAAGATCTTAATGAGCTATGACCTGCTTCTTGTAGTCAAGGGTATAGAATGAGTGTTTTTAGTAACTATTTTATTAAATGTTAACAGACTGATTCAAGGCACTTCAGAATGTTTACATTCATATCTGCAACTGTCAAGTGACAGTATTAAATACTTTTAAATTTCCAAGGAAAACTATTTACAGTTATTACAGCAAGCTCCATATAAAATAACTTTGCACATTAAAGTGGGCCCCTCATTCTTTGTGCAATTACCAATGCCCCTAATAACTTTGTCAGTATGTCTTACCACAATATACATAGAAATGTTTAGCCTCTGTACTACATTATTCCCAGGTATGATCAGATCTGTATTATACAGTATTTGCTTTGCTGTCATGTACTGCTATTCTTATCATTTCCCTCCATCCCTTCTGACATTTTCTGTGTCATTTAGATTCTCTTGTATTTTTATGCCTGCCATTTAATTTCTCTCTTTGTCTTCTTTGTTTTACACTATTTACATACCCTTATTCCATGAGTGCAGGGGAATTACCCACTTGACTTATTCCTTAAATTTGTTCCCCTTCTACTGATGTATTCCTGTCAAATCTGGCATTTCTTTTTCATTTCTTCCCCTTTTGTGTGAATATCATGTCTTCTTTTAGTCTTCTAACAACTTCATCAAGTCATTTTGCAGTGGTTGTTTGTTTTGTTTCCACAGCCTTGTTATGGTTTTCTTCCCTACTCAAAGAATAGATTAATATCTAACAATATTTGCTTACACCTTCTTTTTCCCCACATCAGGTCAGTTCCTAGGAACCATCTTTCTCTCATTAAGCCATTTTTTTCTCCCTGTATCTCTTTAATCATACTGCTCATGCCTTTTTATATCCCTCTAAGTCAAGACATTCCCAAAATATATGATTCCAATCTTCTATGCTTCCACTTTGAAATCTCCACCATCTTATGTCTGGCACATGGAACAATCTTCCTAACTTTTCTAAAGTATAAAAATATTTGTGTAGACATTTCTATGCCAATATTCTGAACTTTCAAAGCTTTATTACTTGCATTGTTGTGTCCAACATTTATCCCACTTTTCTTTATCTGTTTATCCCTATAAATCTTCCCCATACCTCCATTATCTCTCATATTACCTTCTCGTCTAATCCTTTCAGAAACCTAAGTAGACTTGCTATCAGCCTTTTAATTGCATACCTTTCCTTTCTTCTTTTACTTATCAATTTAAGTAATTCTGGCCAGTTTTCTTCATTTACAGTGACTAGTTTTGTTTCCCCTCCTCTGACAATGTTAAATAATGGAAAATAGCCTAGCTTGCAATTTGTATATTTCTTTCATCAACGCCCAGTACATGATCTTATCTTTTACCACAATCTTAGCCCAGTATTTTATTTTTGTCTTAAGCCTCTACTATCTTATCTCTGCTGTCTTACCTTGTCCTCATTGATTCCTTCCCCTGTTAGTAGAATATCTTGTCACCATTCCTTTAATTCAGGTTTCAGGATAATTTGTTTGTGTATTAGTAATTTCATATAATATTGGGAGAGTCTGGCTTCCCCTTTCTCCAGTTCACAGCATTTCCAAAGTGCCCATGTGACCAATTTCCTTATTTACCTCTCTCAACACCATAACCTATTTCCCCCTTCATTATGTCTGATCATTCTACCAACAGTGATAGCATCTCTGCTTGATGATAGATTTCAGGGTCTGGTACTCCCATGCCCCCTTTCTTTTCAGGAGAGTCATTCTGTTCCATCCTATCTTGGGTTTTTCATTCCACCCATAAAAAAAAAATATCTCATCCAGTTTTTAATCTTTCTCATTTCTGTCTTTTGTGGCCTGTCCTTGAAAGCCTGAACAAGGTACAGCATATGGGACAGCATGCCAGTGGAGGGCCTGAACTCTTTGTTCAAGATCTAAATTCAGCATTTTCCAATTTTCTAACTACTTTTTCTGTGCCATGGCTGACAAATGATCACTTCTTAATGCTTCATTTGAGATCTTAAGCCATACCCCCCAATATTTTATTTTATCTGTCCACCACAGAGAATGATCTCATATAAATAAGCCTGTCATGTTCATGTAGGTTCAAGCCAATAGCTTTAGCTTTGTCCTCATTAATCTTGTATCCCAATACCTTACTCCCACAATTTGTGGTCATTTTTAGTAAGTCCTTTAAATCTTTCTGCACATTGCTAAGTGGAACAATAATATCAGCATAAAGCATTATCCTAAGGTTCAGATTCCCCTTCTCATATCCCTTTATTCCTAATTGCCTAATCCTCGACATCAGCGGTTCCAGATACAACACAGATAATAAAGGGAAAGTGGACATCCTCTTCTCATTCCCTTGTTTATCATTAGTGATCTTAATAGTGTGACCATTATTTTAACCTGCTCTGATGATCCTTCATAGACCTCCTTCAACACACTCACAAACTGTTCAGGTATCCCTGTCGCTGCCTGTTCAGCAAGCAGCCCTGCCATCTCTACTCTGTCAAAGACCGTTTCCTCATTGAGTGTAAATAAAGTCACCCTCCTTTCTCTCTCCTCTCCGTCCTTTATTACCATTAATTTTCTGGTGATATTATTGTGTGTGTGCCTACCCTCAGTAAAACTGCACTGATCTGCATCTACCATCGGAGGAAGGACTTTAACCATTCTGTTTGCCATAATGGATATAAACACTTTATAATCATGATTTAAGATTGTTATTGGTGTTTATGAAGATGCTTCCAAGGGTGTAAGGGTTTTCCTCCTCTCCTTTTAATGACTGTAAAGATACACTATTTCCATGTTTTTTGGGTGGGCCCCCCATCCATATCTTGTTAAATAGGTCCTTCCATATTGCTATTATATTTTCCTTCCCCAACAATCACAGTTCTTCAGGTAACCTGGTGGCTGCCAATTGAAATGTTGGCAGTCTTAAGTGCCAAGTGTCCACAAGCTGAAAAAAAAAAGACTGAAAACCTGTGAGGACAGTGAATCTCTAAGATCACTCTTCTCCTTTAAACTTTTGTTTTGCAGGAAGGCAAGCCCCCACACCCCTGAACTTGTATATACTAACTTCAAGATCATCATACCTCAGAGAAAAGGGAATAGTCTGGCAAATGGCCATCTCAGACTTAGAATATGTAAGTCCATTTTTCTGTCATTTAGTCTTCATGTTGTGGGACTTGCTCTAACGGGTTCCAACATTTTGAAAGGTTACCAGTATGAGTATGGGGTATAGGAGGTAGCCCATTAGTTTCAGGGGTCTTGTTTTTCATCTAGCCCTGTAATGCCTACTGTATTTCCAGATCTGTTATCTCCTCCCACAATGTCTTTCCTTTGTCTTTGTTTATTTTCACTAGCTTTATCCCCTCCATGGGTTTGAGTGTTTCGACCTTCATTTGCTTACTATGTGACTCTGAGCAAGTTACTTAAACGTACAGGGTATGAGTATTTCTATTTCTGTGTGGCTATTGTATGACTCTGAGCAAGTCACTTAATGTTTATCTAGATAACAGATTAAAAAGAGACTGTGCATAATTTTCTGAAGATAAGTGCTGCCTGCACTGAACACAGCAAAAGAAAGACTTTTTGCACTAAACACAGCTAAAGGCTACCTGCTTTCAGAATAAAAACTATGAATGATGCATGAGACATATACACACACACATGCGCACACACACACACACACACACACACACACACACACACACACACACACACACACACACACACACACACACACACACACCCTTCTGCATTTCTTAAAAAAAAATGAATGACCGTTATCATCATATAACCACTATGTTGGTCTGCTTTCTGTCATTGTTAGCTCGTTGTTAGGTGGGAGATGTGGCTGCTCAAACTGTCCTGTCTCAAAAAGACAAACATGCGGCAAATGTCTCTAGTGAGCAGCAGTCATGAAGTTGGCACCTATAGTTTGTGTTGGCTGACATGCATTAACTCTTGCTTTGTTCCTCTAACCCTTGTATGTATGCATAAACTCTGTATTTTCCACTTAACCTGGAGTGCATGCTTAGTATGTGACTTTCCATTTTGGCTATTATTTTGCTGTATTTTACAAAGTTTATGTGTCTGTTTTACTGTGTTTTACAATGCCAAGCACTAGTGTTTATTATGATTGTTCTTTTAATATTTGTTAATTTTTTTAATTTATTGTATCCAGGTCATGTCTGAAAAGGATCAGTAGATCAGCTCATCTACTTAGTTAACAAACTACAAATGAATAAATAAGTAAAATAAATACACAAGCACGATTCCCCCACCTCTTATTTAGAATATCTCTGCATACTGTACAGATCTACTTTACCAATATAACATATAACTTCAGGAAATTTATTATACATATTACTTACAAGAAACTCTTTTATACTTTTTTTTTCAGTTTCACTTTCAGTCTCTTTATTCGTTTTCTAAACATTAATGACAAAGTAGGAATTGTGCCTTAAAAGTCCACCCACCAGTTCGACAAACTACAAGTCTTTTTTAGCGCCTTCTTGCAGAAACACAGTTCTCCTGTCTGAACTCCATCTTAAGGAAATGACTCTACAATTATTTTATTTATTCCAAAATTTCACATTATTGCTGGCCTTCTTCCTCATCATCTTGAACCCCCTAATACCAGTCTTTGGTTCAAATTGAACACCTGATATTTCTAGTCAGTCCTGAGCTTTTTTTTTTTTTTTTTTTTTTAGAAACCTATTTGTTATTTTTAGGGGAAAGATTTACTTTTATTCTTTACTGAGAACTATATTTTACTATGCTATGTCCCAGATTCCTTGACAATGACATTGCACTCTAATTTTGTAGTCTTATGGATTGTGACTTTTACTGTTACAGCAGTAATCCTTTACATTTCTGATCACATGATCAAAATTTCAACTTTACTTTCTTTGTCAACAAGTACATTTTGCTTCCTTAACTGTTAAAGATCTATTTCAGCCTCCTCTACACTGTTTCCACAGCTCCTGATTTACATTGTATTCAAGTAGTTGTTTCCACTGACAAGCTTCATTATAAGTACCGGTTATGTATATCTGTCTAGTGCTTCATTGAAATTCAAACCAAATTCACTGTTCACTGCTCATTGTTTCAATTCAACTACTTTGTTTGTTGCAGTTTCATTAATGTGGTTACAATGAGTTAAATGATATCTTTCCAGTATTATCAACAGTTTGGGTTCAGATCTATCCCTTTAACAGTTCATTAGTTTCATTTAGCTTTTATCCTTTGGTATCATCCACTGAGCCAAGTTCCAGAATCACCTATACACAGAAGCACCCTTGACTGTGAATGTTGCCTTATAATTATCTTCAGGATTGTCATTTGTCATGAAAAGTCATTCATTTCTCTCTGTGTATGATGTCAATTGCTCCAATATTTGGCTTAATTCATCAGTTCTCCCTCAATGAGCAGCACAGTTACTACTGTTAGCCACATCATCTCTTTTTCTCTTGTGTGTACTTTATTGAGGAAGAACACTTGAGGATACCAGCCAATGCTTTAGGTGCACTTTATTTGGCAAATCTGCAGATGCTATATAAATTCAACCCAGCTCACATGTATGGAAGCCCAATGTTGCCAACATTCTGATAGCAATCTTCATATGTCCCGACTGCTATTTAAGATGTTACACTATCCTAGTTGTGTTCTTCTGGGCTATATCTACTTCACTCTTCCAGTACATGATACAGTAATCGGGGTTTCACCAGCTATTTGCACAGAGAATAAACAACATTTTATTGATACTGCCTATTCCTGTGTACCCCAGTATTATCCCCTACCTTTCTTATTGCCTTTTCACATAGCTTGTTTATTTTTTCACTCATTTATCTGTTAATCAGGTTATTATAGTGGTCCCACGACAGTGGTGATAAAATATGCTAATGTACATATCATAAAGCTGTTCTATCACCCATTTCTGTCTTACTAAAATGTAGAATGTATATTATACTAATAGTAGGGAAAATGCATCACAGTATAATAGGCACCTCGAGTCATGGTGCAAATGTTAAGTGAAAAATTATATAGAAGCACTTTAATGCTTGTGTTGTATAAATAGTACATGTGTATGTAGAATCTATTAGACTGTATTAGAGAAAAGGGATGTCACAAGGCATGCATACATCACCTTTGAAGCAGAGGCATGCAAAATTACATACAGCACCCTTAATTCATTTAGAATGTGCATACAAACTGGTAGTAGTTTAGTCCTTGCTATAACCGTATTACAGGCCAGCCAATATGGATATGCAATTTCCAAATGTCTTTGTTTCCGGGACTACTTTGAATTTCTTATGTTCGAGACCATAAGATCAAAGTTTTGAATCTTCTAAACTTCGAAAAAAAATGTTTACCTTCTTGTAGGAGAGCAAGCCCCCATTCACCCCCACACCCCTGCTAATTAAATAGGCAAATTCCGAGATTGCAATACAGCAAGAAAAACAGTAAATTTCCCATTCCGTGCTGTACAGTGATCTCCATGTAAACATTTTGAACTTTCAAAACTTCGATCTTATGATCTCGACCATAACAAATTTGAAGTTTTGAAACTTCAAGCTTTAAAAGTAGACCCCTGTGGCCAGCTTGATAGATTTGGGCATCATAAGACAATGTAGCAATTGCCTCATGTTCTTAGAAATCAGTTAATTATTAAAGAAAGTAACTTGGTATGCTTGAGATATAAATACACAACTTCCTTGGAGGACAAAATCTCGCATGCAAACAAGGTTATCAAGAATACCAACGCTATATCCCTCACACATACTGTTCACCATACACAGATTGTCTTATGCTGGGGCACTTAAAAGAAACCTTCCCAAATCTCAAAGACCTCCAAAGCCACCTAATGGCAATACTGCTCCTCAGCAATCGCATCAAAAGTAACATCAAACATCTCACATAAGCCTACACCTAATGGTCACCTAAGTTCAAAGCCCATAAGGCAAGCATATACTTTACCTAATACTCTTGTCATTGGGGACTCCATTGTGTGACATACAGATGCCCCACTCTCCAGGTTGGACAAGGAGAAAAAAATGGTTAGGTGCCGATCTGGAGCCAGGATCTGCAGTATCACACAGACACACTCCATTTACTGCACCCCAGGTATCATGTTTCTGTCATAGTCTGTGTGGGTGTAAATGACCTGAGACATATCTCACTGGACTATATGAAAGGAGACATAATGGGTCTCTTGGAATATGTATCTCAGATAGGTATGAACCTTGCACTGAGCAACATTCTACCTTCACCAAGGATGATGCCACAGTATGAACATGAAATGATTAATTTTAATAATTGGCTTAGTTGCTGGTCTCACTCCAGGGAAATCCAGTATCAGTCAGCATAGGTGAACATGGTAAAAAGACCATGTAGCTTTGCCAAGGATAGGTTTCTCCTGTCCCCTCTAGGCTTTTGGATATTGGCTAAAACTTTATCCACCCCTTAGAGCCTTTTTTAGGCAATGCCAAAAATGCAAAACTACCAACATAGTGAAAAAGTCTATAGCAGCCTTAAGGTGTTACAGCTTAATGCTCTGAATGTAAACAAAAAAATCCACACTCTTCAATCCCTTCTTACTCTGGAAAATGTAGACATCTGAGCCGTGACCTTGGTTTGGTTTAAAGCTGAAGAAAGTACTCTGGAAGTGCAAGACTACAGTGCCTTCCACGCATTTAGACCAATAACAGCACAGACTGGGGCCAATGATGGATGTGTTGTGCACAGACTGGGGCCAATGATGGAGGTGTTATGATCTATCTTAACAACAAACATACCCCCAGGCAGGTTAGATTGGATGATATCATGGAGATATCCATGTGCAAATCACCACAGGTAAGGTCCCCTCACCATATCATGGCTAGCTACATGTCACCATCTTTGCGCCCAGAGTATCATGACTCTTATCTAAACCTACTATCATAGGTGACTTTAACTACCCCAAAAGACTGGGAAATGTACACTGCCTCAAACTGACAAGCACAATGCTTTCTGGGGTTTATTAACACAAGCACCCCGGAGCAGATAATGCACGCTCCAACCAGAAGATTAAACATCCTAGCTCTGGTACTCACCAACACGAGAAAGCATTGCACCCCCCCATCACATCCTAACTAGTGAGGCAGGATCACAAACATGTCTCACTTGAAGTAAAAATCAACACAGAAAATCCAGATAAACTAGCAACCAGTAGGAACTATTCAGAGGCAAACTACATCCCATTAAGTGATAGTTTGTCAAAATTCAAGGCTCCCACCAACCTTGAGATCACAGCTACCTATGCAGAATTATTCAGAGTCACTGTACAAATGTAAATGGCTGTAGACAGGCTGCTGTACCTACCAGAAATAAACCCGGAACAAACACTAAAAACAAACTCCACTGGTGGAATCCTCACCTAAACAGAGTATACAATAAAAGAAAAAAACTTGTGGCCAAAATTAGGAAAAACAATTCCCTTAAAGACAAGTGGTCTCATATACAACTAAACAAGAAACTAAGAGGTCTAATTAAGTCAAGGTAGGCCAGCTATGAGGTCAGGATAGCCTTGCAGGCTAAGGACAGTTAGAATGCTTCTTCAGCTACATCCAGAACCTTAGAACTTAGAGAGGTAACACACAATAGTATGCTGAACTCGTGGTGAATGGATGAATGGTACCACCTACACCGACCAGGGTGACATAAATTTACTGGCTGATAAATTCAGCTCAACCCCCCCCCCCCGCCAGCCCCCCTCCAGCATACTTACCCCAGCTATTAACATGACCAGGTGCTGGCAGCACTCACCAAAGCTAAGAACATCATCTCAATGGGTCCTGACAACATCCCTGGTTGTTTCCTGATCAGTTTAAAACATAGCTTTATCAGGATCACTTGAGGCACTCTTCAACTACTGCCTTGAAACAGGCTACGTTCCAAGTGACTGGAGGACTGCAACAGTTCTTCCCCTCCATGGAGCAGACCGTCAACTGACCCAGGGAACTACAAACCCATAAGTCTAACAAGCCTCATATGCAAAGCCATGGAGCAAAATTATCATGGAAATGACAAACAAGGACATTGGCAACCTACAGACACTGGACCCATCCCAATTTGGCTTTAAGGGAAGGTCATGCCTACTTAACATGGTAGACTTCTTTGAGAGGGTCAGTGCATACTGAGTATCTTAACCTGGATGAGGCATTTGATATGCTACCCCACTCAGGCATTGTTGACAAGCTTTCTGAGCTAGGCTGGATTGCTGGCTGGCTCACAGACAGGGCCCAAAAAAAGTCATGATCAGTGAGACCACCTCCGTCAAGAGACCGGTCACCTGTGGAGTACCGCAGGGCTCTGTGCTGGGCCCACTCCTGTTTGGCATCTACTTCTTGGAAGGCAAGGCTAATGTTAAAGGCCACTGGCTCACTAAGTTTGCAGATGACTGTAAATTGGGAGCTATGATAGATTCACCTCAAGACACAAACATCTTGCAAGTGGGTTTAACACAGACAATTGACTGGTGCCAAAGCCATGGTCTAAAACGTAGCGCCAAAAATGCATTGTAATGCTCTTGTAGTAATTAATTTACGTTAATAGTTTCTCAGTCCATAAAACTCCTCTAACAGTCAACCCAGTAGTAAAGGATCTGAGAACATATGTAGACAGCAATTTGGCCTTTGACCAATATGTAGTTAAGACATTAAGAACATTATTCTGTGTTACACAACTTATAGGTAAGGATATGTCATCCAGGTGCAGGGAAATTGTAGTACCACTCTCTCAGCCATTATCAGACCTATCATTGATTACAATACCCCCTTTGACATATAGCTAACCAGACACTTGTAACAGATGGAATGTTCACAAAGGTTACTTCGTCCTACAATGATTGCTTAAAGGCTCTGTTTCTGTATTCAGTCTCCTACAGACTACTGAGAGGGGATATTTACCTGGCTTACAGGGTTTCCTCATACCCAGCCCTGATGGATCTGTTGCACATGGGCAAAACAATCATCATCAGAAATACTAGATCCAGGGATCTGAACTTCACTTGTGAGATAAAAACAACGTGCTGGAGAAGCAGATATGTGTCCCAGAGGATCCTCGCACTGTGGAATAGGTTTTCCATCCAATGAAACCAGAGCTCATCTATGATCCTATTAAAATAAAATCTTAACAATTGGATGGAAAACAGTAAATTTACACCTGGTCTGGCCTCCATGTCCCTTAAAAACAGAGACCTTCAATAAGAAAAGTATTATCTTAAGCAACACCCCTCTACAAATCCTTAGCTACCTGCCTATCCCACACTCCCCAGTTTAATACTTGTGACCCAAATGGTTTAGGGTGCACAGCTAGGCTTTTACAGGCCCTAGTGGTGGTTAGGTTCATAGCTTATTACCAGGCTATGATAACTTGTTACAGAATCATTGCATTTGGACAGTCTAATTATTCTACCACATCTTGACATTTTGCTGTCACTATTAATGATGAGTAACAGCAGGTTCAGTCATGACATCTGGTACTCCATCTTCATCTGGTAGATTGTCATCATCAGGTATGGCAAATGAGGAAGTGACTGGTACATTGTCACAGTCAGTATATGTGTGTGAATCATTCTCTGGAAAAGTCTCTGGATGAGATAACCAAGATACTTCCTGTCTCAAGCTTTCCTCTCGTGTTAATTTCTCAATCACCTCATTATACTGATGATAGTCAGACCTATACAATTGTGCTCCAGCAAAAGGTCAGGCCTTATTTTGTCTGATAGTAGCGGACCTTGGAGTGTTTGCATGCTTATTTAGAACTTTCTGTTGCTCCAGATGTTTGCCAATTGGATTATGAATTCTGACTGTCTCTCCGGGTCTCACTATATCGACCAGGCATCTGCTTGTAAAAGGCAAAGACTATTTACTTCAGCTATCTCACTTGCTGGGAATTACTATCAATATGGACAAATCACAACTTCAGCCAGTCCAAGTCTTGGAGTTTATAGTGGCTTGTTTAGACACAGTCATTTCTCAAGTGCTTCTGCCTTAAAGCAGAGTTCTTACATTGAAAATGCATGTCAGACAGATTTCCCCTTCCTTTTCCCGCAGGAAAACTGGTTCTCAAAGCACTTGGTTCAATGGCTGCAGCAATTACTTTAGTTCCCACTGCTCATCTCCATGTAAGAATTCTTCAATGGACCCTAGTAGTCCAACGGTTCTCTCATCAACACCCCTTAAGACAAGCGATAAAACTGTCTCAAGCTTGCAGAATGTCTCTTCTTTGGTGGAGTTGCTCCGAGGAGATTGGTCAAGGGCATCTGTTTACCTTTCCTCCCCTGAATGCCATGTTGGCTATAGATGCTTCCCAGTTGGGGTGGGGCATTACTTGGGATGGTCTGTTCAAGGCAACTTGGTCACCACAAGAGACCAGTTTGCATATATGTGCCTAGAGATGAGAGTGGGTCTTCTAGCAGTGCAGACCTTTCAGAGATTTCTCCCTAGAGGGACTGCTATAATACAAATGAACAACATGTCAGTAGTCTGGTGCATCAACAAACAGGAAGTAACCAGATCCTACCCTCTTTGTTGAGAAGCAGCAATGAGAGTATGGCAGTGGGCAATCTCATACAACCACTTTCTTGTAGTAATGCACATACTGGGGAAATCCAACATTCTAGCAAACTAACTCAGCAGAACCATCCTCATGCTTTACTAGTGGTCTCTTAACCAATTAGTGGCAAACATGATCTTCCCCAAATGGGGTCAACCTTACTACGACCTATCTGCATCTCCCCTCAACAACAAATACAGCAGGTTCTTTGCCCTTATCCCACCTCAGGGACAGTTACTGAGGGATGGTCTAGTCCATGTTGCCCTCTGGTCTCCTTTATGCTTATCCTCCCCTGCCTCTCTTCCCCATATTTCTTCAGAAAGCACTTCAGTTGAAGAGCATAGTAATCCTCATTGCTCCTTTCTAGCCTCGACAGGTGTGGTTCCCCTTCCTTTGGTCTCACCTAGTACATCTTTCATGGATGCTGGATCCCAGTCCAGACCTCCTATCTCACCTCAAGTTGACTGCATGGTTCCTCCAGTTCCAGTGATGGCTAGACATTCCAGGCTTCCCCCAAGTTCAAAAAATTCTAGTCTCTTCTCATAAACCTTCGACTAGGAAGATTTACAAAAGTAAATGGAAAAGGTTTTCTTTTTGGGCTCATCAAAGAGAATTGGATCCTTTTACCACCCCACTTCCAGCTATTCCTGATTTCCTTGCCTCGGTTTTTCAAGGCAGGATAAGTTTTTCCACTGTTAAATTTCAGTTAGCAGCCATCTTCAACTATCACATTGGAGATAATGCTTCTCCTTTAGCTGGATCTAAATTATATAAGGCTTTTCTTAAGGGTAGCTTTTTACTCAGACCTCCAATAAAGGACCCTACTCCACCTTGGGACCTTACTATGGTTTTACAAACGTTAGTACATTCTCCCTTTGAACCATCAGCTAAAGTAGATCACAAGTTTCTTTCCCAGAAAACTGTCTTTCTGGTGTCTATTACTTCTGCGAGGTGTGTATCTGAACTTCAAGCACTGTCTTCTAAACCACCGTATTTAATTTTTTGCAAAGACAGACTTACTTTACCCACAAACCCTTCCTTTTTTTTACCAAAAGTTGCCTCTGAAGCCAACATCAATCAAGTGATCAGTTTTCTTATCCAAATTTGAAAATAAAGGAGAATACGCCCTTCATCTTCTAGACTTAGATAGACAACATCATTTTTACCTTCACAAGACCAAGGAGTTTAGGAAAACTGATCAATAATTTGTCTCCTTCACTAATAATATAATAGTTAAACCAGTTTCAAAAACTACATAGGCAAAATGAATAACAGACTGTATCTCCTATATTTATACCTTGAGAGGCATAATTTTACCAAGACAACCAACGGCACATGCAACCAGGTCAAAGACCACATCAGATGCTTTTTGGGCTAGCGCATCCATTGATGACATTTGTGCAGCTGCTACATGGTCTAATACCCATACTTTCATTGCTCATTACAGATCGGACATCATCTCCAGAATAGAGTTGCTTTTTGTTCCGAGGTTCTCTGGAAAATCCTTCCATGAAGGCCACCCAAAGTTACCATAGCTGGGGACTCTGTCCCATTTGTTAGGGAACAAATGAAAATGACAACATCATATAAAGTTATGTACCCACCATAATGTTCTATCTGTGTTGTCCATTTTCATTCTTCCTCAACTTCCTTCCTTCTTTCACTCTGTCCTTGTCTTTGGAAGAGACCTAATGGAATTGTTTATAGGAACCATAGTTCCTGTTTGTGCTTCTGATATTTCAGCTATCGCTTTTCTGTCATAGCATTGTTATTTTATTTCTAGTAATAACACATAGCAGCATGTGAAGATAGGTAAAGGCTGCCAGCCTAGCCAGATCGAATTTTGTAGATAATTCTGTCATTTGTAAATATTAATGTAAGCAACAGGCTTGTCCTCTTAAATGTGAAAAGACTGCATTGGATATTGAACTGCAGAAATGTAACAACAGTGCACTCTGCTGTAACAAAGCTGATAAGTCAATTCTTTGATGTCAAAATTCGGATCCAAGATGTCTAGAGGGAGGCATCCTGCCTATTGTTTTGAGGCCAGAGTTAATGGCTAGAATTTGCATGTATAATTTATTTTATTGCCTGGCTTCCTGACCAGCTGCAAGATCAATAGGGCTATTAACCTCTGAGTTCTGTTAGCCTGGGAACCAGAAAGAAATGATGTAATCTGAAATGAATCAGTGGTACTGTGTTATCAATTTAAGGAGATAAAGAATGAGAGCATTTGTCTTGAGAACATCCAACATCACCAGCAGTGCCTGTATCTATATGTAAGTAGGATCTTAGACTTTAGTGTTTCTCTTAGAAATAGCTAGGAATTAGGAGAGTTAGACTAAGTGTTTTTCTGTGATGTCAGAACTTTTCTACAATATTATTTTCAACATTTCTCTGTGATCTCTGAACTCTTGACTAGCACTGTGTAGTAAGAAGTATTGTCTTGTGTTTTTATTATTTATTATTAAATGTTTTTAAACCTTTCAACTGTGGCTGATTTGTGTAGAGATAATTTAAGCTCTAGAGTACATTGCATGTATATAGTGATACTGTACCAAGTCACTCCAAAAAGCTTTGCTGTTCAGTCACACTTACCATTTGGATAATAATATTGCACAGTAATAATTGGACATGCTTTAATAAGGGCCTTTGAGTAGCTGATAAATATTAGTTGGGTGGTGGCAGTGATTCCTACCATATAGTCTGGGTAAAAGGGGACAGCTGGAAAATCTGTGCCAGACTTCCCCAGGAGTGTCTATGTGGTTGTATATAACTCTTATCTCAAAGTGTGTGTCTGTCAGCTACTTGGGCAGGGACACAAAGCACTGGTTGGACAGAGAGTGTGCTGGAGGTTTTAGTTTGCCCACTAGGTTTAGATCTGGATCCTATAACTGTGCCAGTGAGGAGCCTTATTGGGGACCTGGAGAGAAAGGTAGAAACCAGCCCCAGACTGACTGTGATCTCTGTGTGCTCTTAAGGGAAATTGTACTTTATTGTGTGTGTATTTATTATCCTTTCCCTATATGGATGCCCCTCACTGGTGTTAGTGGTGAGGATTGAGGCTGTTTGATTGCTGGGCCAGTGCATGGGCATCACATATTAATTGTTTGGCAGTGGTGGGATATCCACACCACATATTAATTGGTTGGCAAATACTAATTGGCTTGTAGTGATGTGGGTAGAGTGAATTTCTGTCACTTGTGTACAGTGATCACTGAAGGTATTTTGTACTCTAAATCTGCCACACAGTGAATACTCAGAGTTCAGATCACAATTGTTTTATTTCTTTTGTTAGTTTAGTTAGGGAGAGCATGCAGCATGTCAGCAGAGAAGTATGGAAAGCTGACAAGAAGCCAGCTGACTGGGATATGCCAGGCTAGGGGACTGGTGCATGGAAACTGACTAAGGCAGACCTGATGGCAGCCTTGGTCACAGCTGCATCAGAAAACAGCAACCAGGAGGACGACCAGACTGGCAGTGAAGATGTACCACCCTCAGAGAATGGACAGCTCAACCTTTCTGCAGAGGAATTAAAAATCCATCTGGAGCTAAAGAGACTTGAGTTGAAGGCCAGGCATTTGGAAATAGAAGCAGCTGAGAGACTGAGGTGTCTAGAGAGTGAGGACAAGGGGAAACTGCAACATTTGCAGGCTGAGGAGAATGAGAAACTGCTACGCCTGGAAACTGAGGAAAATGAGAGGCAGAGGCAGCATGAGAAAGAGATGCTGACTCTTCACCAGAGTTATGGAGGTAATGGGGAAGGGAGTAACTGCACCACAGAAGCACAAAAGGTCAATAAATTTCTTCTGCAGTTTAAAGAGGGGGATAATTTTGATAGTTTCATTCATATGTTTGAGACAGTATATAAACAGTATGATCTTGACCAAAGGCTCTGAGTATGGTTCCTGACTCGCTTACTCCATGGTAAAGTTGTAACTGTGTTGTCTAAACTTGCTGATTGTGAATATTTTGATTATACTGCTGTTAAAAATCACTTGTTAGAATGTTTGAAGCTAACACCTAAAACTTATAGGAAAAGGTTTCGTGAGCATAGATGCAAGTCAGATGAAAGTGTGTGTGAATATGTTGCTGAACTGAGCACTTATTTTCATAGGTAGGTGAGTGGATGTCAGGTCACCACTTTTGAAGGGCTGGCAGACCTTTTGGTGAGGGAACAAGCCCTTAGCATTTTACCTGAGGACATGAAGATCTAGTTAGCTGATATACAATGTGCTACTTCAGATGAGTTGGGGAATAAGGGGACCTATACCTAGCAAGTAGGGCATCCCTGCACAGGAAAGGGGATCCCAGTACTGCTCCTGGGTCTAAAGGAACCCATGGTGGGCAGCACAGACTCCCCCAACAGAATCTGCCAGTAGCAGGGGAAGCCACTAGTCCAGGTACACGTCCAGGACCTAGGGTTAAATGTTTTGAATGCAACCAGTGGGGCCATGTGGCATACAGATGTCCATGGAGACAAAGTGAGGAACAAAAGGTGAGAGAGCCAGTAAGTGGGAAAGACAAAGTGCCAATAGTAAGTTGTCTTGGGACAACAAGGGTACCAAACTACCACAAGATGTTATATCCTACTGTAGTGAATGGCACATAGGCCATTGCTAAGGGAGACACAGCCTCTGACATAACCATTGTAAAGCCTGCAATGGTTACAGAGGAGCACTACATGCCTGGGCAGTCTACTCCAGTCAGAGCTTTAGGAGGGACCGCATTCCAAAAACCTTTGGCTAGGGTTTACCTTGACTGGGAGGGTGGAAAAGGAAATCAGCACGTAGGTGTATTTGGGGATATTCCTGCAGATGTCCTGATAGGGAATGATTTTGATAATGCAGTACCATGTGCTCATGCAGTTACACGCAGTCAGGCTTGTAGACAAGCATGTGGGTCTGGTAGCCTGGGGGAGACCCAGACAGACTGCATACTTGCAGCCAGGACTGGGGAGGTGGTTACCTCAGGGAGGGAGCTACTCTGTAGCAATGAAACTGAAGGTGAGCCACAGTTGCTTGTGGGTACTGATGTTCCCTTGGACAGAGTGACCGGAAAGGTACAGGTGCGTAGTAGTACCCAGGCTGACAGTGCGGTACCACTGTCAGGGGATGCCAGACTTCCTGTGGAAATGGAGCTGGAAAGGGTTACAAAGAGCGAGATGAGACAGGCTCAGCTCTCAGACCCTACATTGCAAGGCCTAAGGCAGGTAGCTAGTGAGGCACCTGATTCTCAGGGGAAGGGGGAATCTGCATACTGGGACAAAGGCTTACTGTATAGAGAGTGGACCCCTGAGGGAGGGCTAGAAGGTGAGAGAATACAGTAGTTGGTAGTGCCTAGAGTCTACCATCTGGCGCTTCTAGCCATAGCCCATGATATTCCCTTTGCAGGGTCATATCGGCATAACACGTACAAAGAGACCTATTATTCAGAACTTCTATTGGCCTGGAATTTCCAGAGATGTAAAAGGGTACTGCAAGACCTGTGAGCAGTGCCAAAAGGTAGGCAAGGCAGGAGACAAGGTGAGAGCTCCTTTGATGCCTTTGCCTGTGATTGAGGAGCCATTTCAGAGGGTAGCTATGATTAATGTGGGGCCCCTGAGCACCCCAAGTTCCACAGGGAAAAGGTATATCCTAGTGGTAGTAGATTATGCTACAAGATACCCTGAGGCAGTGGCTCTGTCCTCCATTGAGGTGGAAAAGGTGGCAAATGCTTTGTTAGAGATTTTCAACAGGGTAGGTTTCCCAAAAGAAATACTGACTGACAGATGTACCAATTTCATGTCAGACCTGCTGGCTTGTCTGTGGAATACTGTGGGGTGAAACACATGAAAACCACCACCTACCATCCCCAAACCAATGGGCTGATTGAGAGGTTAAATTCTACAATCAAGTCCATGCTACAGGCATTTGCAGTCAGTTTAAGAGGGAGTGGGACAAATATTTGCCCCATCTGTTGTTTGCTTACAGACAGGTTCCCCAGGAATCCACAGGTTTTTCACCCTTTGGTGTTGTTGTATGGGCACAGGGTGAGGGGACCTCTAGATTTAATTCGAGATGAGTGGGAAGGTGAGTGTGAATCTCACAAGGAGTCTGTTGTTGCATATGTCCTAAACCTTCAGGACAAGGCTCAGGGAACTCATGGTCTTGGCCCAGGAGAACCGGGCAGAAGCCCAACAACAGAAAAAGGTATGGTATGGCAGGAATGCTTGAGCTAGAGAGTATGATGTAGGGCAGCAAGTAATGGTTCTCATTCCTGTCAGACACAATAAGCTGCAAGCAGCTTGGGAGGGACCCTACAAGGTGGTACAAAAGGTAAGTGATGCTAACTACATGGTGGAGCTGCTAGGCAGGAGGTAGGAGCACAAATTGTACCATGTTAACATGATGAAACCTTACCATGATAGGGAGGCCCTTGTGCTGAGTATTTGCAGTGGATTGCAGGAGGAATCTAAGGGAGATCTGGTGATTGATGTCCTCAGAGAAGCTTGGACTGACACCTTGGTGGAAGGGGTAGTAACGTCCCAGCAGCTATCTCCTACCCAGGTTCAAGAAATCCAAGCAGTGTTACAGGAGTTTGGGGACATGTTCACTGGGAAACCAGGGTGCACCCACCTGGTGCAGCACCAGGTGGATATAGGACCCCAAAGGCCTATTAGGAAGTCACCTTATAGGGTGCCTGAGAGAGTCAAACAGACTCTGAGGGAGGAGATACAGGAAATGTTAGAACTAGGGGTAATTCAAGAGTCCAACAGTCCCTGGGCCTCCCCAGTGGTGCTGGTACCAAAGAAGGATGGCAGCACCAGGTTCTGTGTGGACTACAAGAAATTAGTCACACAGAGTCAGATGCTTATTCCATGCCTAGGACAGATGAGGCCCTACAGCAGCTGGGTGGGGCTAAGTATCTTACAACCATTGATCTTACCAAGGGTTACTGGCAGGTGCCCTTGACTCCCAGTGCTAGAGAGAGGTCAGCCTTTGTGACTTTTTTTGGCTTGTATGAGTTCACAAAGATGCCCTTTGGGATGAAAAATGCCCCAGCAACTTTTCAGAGGCTGGTAGATCATATCCTAACAGGACCAGGAGGGTTTTCCCATGCTTACCTAGATGATATTGCCATCTACAGCCATTCCTGGCAAGAGCACCTTCAACATGTCAGGGAGGTGCTGGGCAGACATCAGAGGGCAGGGTTGACCATTAAGCAGAGCAAATGTCAGGTGGGTATGGCAGACATCTCCTACCTGGTACATGGAGTGAGGAGTGGTAAGATCAAGCCAGAACCTGCCAAAGTAGAAGCCATTCAGGCATGGCCTGCACCTGTTATCAAAAAGCAGGTGAAGGCATTCTTAGGGACAGCAGGGTACTATAGAAATTTCATCCCCACTTTTAGTACCATAGCTGCTCCCCTCACAGACCTGACAAGGAAGAACAGGCCAGATAAGGTAGTGTGGACCACAGCATGTGAACAGACATTTCAGAAGCTTAAAGAAGATTTGGGAGGACGCCCTGTGTTAGCCAGTCCAGATTACCGCAAATAATTTGTTGTGTAGGTGTATGCTTCAAACCATGGGGTGGAGGCTGTACTTAGCCAGATTTCTTCAGAGGGAGAAGAGCACCCAGTGGTTTATCTCAGTTGTAGGTTCCAACCCAGGGAGGAATGCTATGCAGCTGTAGAAAAGCAATGTCTAGCCCTAGTGTGGGCACTGCAGAAACTTCAGTCTTATCTGTATGGAAGAAAATTCACTGTAGTGACATATCACAACCCCCCTAACATGGTTACACAGAACCAGCCAGCAAAATGCCAAGTTGATGAGATGGAGCCTAGGGTTGCAAGCATATGATATGTCAGTGCTGCACCGCAGTGGGATTAGCAATGCCAGTGCAGATGGGCTCTCAAGACAGGGAATGGGGTAAGGTATACACAGATAGACCTAACCCCCTCAAGCAACATTTCTCAAAGGTCACTTGAAAAACTAGCTTGAGTTCTCCGGGGGGGGGGGGGGGTGATGTGTGAAGATAGATAAAGGCTGCCAGCCTAGCCAAATAGAATTCTGTAGATAATTCTGTAATTTCTAAATATTAATGTAAGCTACAGGCTTGTTCTCTTAAATGTGAAAAGACTGCATTGGATATTGAACTGCAAAAATATAACCACAGTGCACTCTGCTGTAACAAAGCTGATAAGTTAATTCTTTGATGTCAAAATTCGGAGCCGAGATGTCCAGAAGGAGGCATCCTGCCTATTGTTTTGAGGCCAGAGTTAATGGCTAGAATTTGCATTGATAATTTATTTTATTGCCCTGGCTTCCTGACCAGCTGCAAGATCAATAGGACTATTAACCTCTGAATTCTGTTAGCCTGGGAACCAGAAAGAAATTATGTAATCTGAAATGAATCAGTGATACTGTGTTATCAGTTTAAGGACAGAAAGAATGAGAGTATTTGTCTTGTGAACATCCAACATCACCAGCAGCGCCTGTATCTATATGCAAGTAGGATCTTAGACTTTAGTGTTTCTCTTAGAAATAGCTAGGAATTAGGAGGGTTAGACTAAGTGTTTTTCTGTGATGTCAGAACTTTTCTACAATATTATTTTCAACATTTCTCTGTGATCTCTGAACTCTTGACTAGCACTGTGTAGTAAGAAGTATTGTCTTGTGTTTTTATTATTTATTATTAAATATTTTTAAACATTTCAACTGTGGCTGTTTTGTGTAGAGATAATTTAAACTCTAGAGTGCATTGCATGTATATAGTGATACTCTACCAAGTCACTTCAAAAAGCTTTGCTGTTCAGTCATACTTACCATTTGGATAATAATATTGCACAGTAATAATTGGACACCCTTTAATAAGGGCCTTTGAGTAGCTGATAAATATTAGTTGGGTGGTGGCAGTGATTTCTACTGTATAGTCAGGGTAAAAGGGGCACAGCTGGAGAACCTGTGCCAGCTTTCCCCATGAGCATCTGTGTGGTTGTATATAACTTTTATCTCAAAGTATGTGTGTGTCAGCTACTTGGGCAGGGACACAAAGCACCGGTTGGACAGAGAGGCTGCTGGAGATTTTAGCTTGCCCACTAGGCTGAGATCTGGACCCTATAGCTGTGCCAGTGGGGAGTCTTATTGGGGACCTGGGTAGAAAGGGAGAAACCAGACCCAGACTGACTGTGATCTCTGCTCTTAAGGGAAATTGTACTTTACTGTGTATGTATTTATTATCTTTTCTCTGTATGGACTCCCATTTCTGGTGTTAGTGGTGAGGATTGAGGCTCCTTGATTGCTGGGTCAGTGGACGGGCATAACACAGCACAGTTGATCTGGGGTATTACAGTGGTCAGGGGCATTATGGGTAAGGGAGGAGCTTGAGATTCAGATCCTAGAATCTATAGAAGATGGCAGAGTTCGGATTCGAACCAATTTATTGAGGAAGAATGAAAATGGGCAACACAGATGGAACGTTATGGTGAAGTACATAACTTCTTTTTCATAACTTTTGAACTGTTACACATGTACAGAAGTATAAATGCAAAAACTGTGTAGGATTCACAGATCTTCACAATGGTGTAAGTGTTACTTGTAAAACATAAAAATAATTTTCTTTATTTACTTTTTTGTTTCTACCTTTTGAGCCAACCATCAGTTGCTCTCTTTTGCATTTTTTGCTCCTAACTTATGTGCCTCTGTACTATCTTTGGGCATGAGTCCACATTGCCTATTGGTTGGTTGGCTAGTTGGAAGGAGAAATGCAGGAACAACCTGGCATCATCACATATGCTATAGTAGTATGCTGGGTATTATTTTATATGCCCTAACTGGGAAGGGCAGCTTGGCATGTGCATCACCACACTGAGCATCAGTTAGCTCCCACCCCTACTATGTTGATTCCCATGGCTATCTGCTGTGGGGTTGCAGAACTATTCTCACTACTGGGAGTGTGCTAAGATTGTTAGCAGATACCACACCCTCACTCTTGGAATGGTCATGCCGATGGTTGCTGTTCCTTCTTTACCTTTCTCCTGGCTCATCCAGTGCCCAAGCTACTAAGTGAACTTCAGATGTCTGGGTTGCAAACAAGGCTACATCCCTCTATGCCATGCACAAGTCTGATTTTATAATTAGCAATAAACACAGATATTATGTATATTTTGTGCAAATGTGTTAATACAAGTGACAACATCTCAGTGACTATGAATACTTTGTCAAAAATATTGGGTGTGCAAATGTGTGTAACTAAGAAAATAATTTTTTGAGCTGGGATACAGGATCTGAATTACCTAGACATAGTTAGTCCTTGTTAAGTTTAATTCTGGTGGCTGCCAAAAAATCAATTATTAGAAAATGTAGATCAAAGTCTAAACCAACCATATTTAAAGTACTGAATATTGTAACAGAGATAAAATAACTGGGAAGTAGAATAGAAGACGGGTAGAAGCAAATAACAGAAAAAAATGGAAATTGTGGGCAACACACACTTTTATAGCTGCTGTTTAGTCATGGAAAATATAAAGAATTATCCTGCCTCATAAACTTGGAGGTCTTCTTTGAACTAGTCACTTAAACTGGATGCAGACAAATTTGTTCACACTGGTTTCCTCAATCATGCTATGGCCTTTGATGCCATCCTACATTCTGGCATTATTAACAAGCTAATCAAACTACTGCTGGATAGCTAACTGGCTCAAAAGGACAGAACCTTGTTTAATAGCATAGGGGTGTACATGCTCATTAAAAATGATCATTACTACTGATGTTCTGCAGGGATCAGTCCTTGGGACACTTTCTTTGGTATTTACTCTTCTGATGTGAAGGCCAGCATCAGAGGCCTGTGGCTGACCAAGTTTGCAGATGGCTGCAACCTTAGAGCTGTTATAAAATCTCCAGCTGACTTCCAGATTCCCAGAAGGGACTAACGTGTACATGTAGTGCCCTGCAATAAACTAAATATAAGAAATGTAGTATTGTGCACTTTGGTAAACATGGGCACCCGTGCACCTACCACATATGTGACACCACTTTGAAACTGACACAACATTTAGGGATCTGGGCACTTTCACTGAAAATATCTTTTGATTATCATGTAATTGTCAAGGAATTATCAATGTCATTTGAAAATCCTTCTACCTAACCGGACCAGGGGCATATCTTTTAAGTCAAGAAAAGTTATCATTCTTCTTTACTCCATGCTCATCAGACCCATAATAGAATGTAATAGCCCTTTTGTTATGTACTTTCTAAACATATGGCTCAACCTGAAATGCCAGAAATGTTTCCTCACTAAAAGATGCAAGACTATGTCTTCCTTGCACTACACAGACCACATTAAAGCACTTCTCTGTTTTATACTAGCTACTGATTCTTGAAGGGTGAGTGACCTCTGCCTCACCTACAAAGTCTTTTTTTTAAAGACCTTTATTGAATTATCACTTGTGACATGGGCAAATTTACATTTATACAAAAGTAACAAAACTGTTTTAAATTAATATTAACAAACATTATATTTAACATTGTGTGAATGTGTGTGCCTTCAGTGAAGGCTGGGCACCAGGCTGGCAACTCGACACCATAAGAACTCCACTGCCAATCAGTTTGCAGACCGGTGATCCACTGGGGCAACCCCTAACCAGAAAAAGCAAAAATACATTGTTATACTTAACATATATTGCTATATATCATATAACTTGAACATTACAAAAATTATTCAATTCCTGCACCTTTTTTAAACAAGAAACATTGACTAATATTGTGTCAGTGTGGTTAATTTTCCTTTATATAAATATATGATTGCTTATGTTGTAAGTAATGGTTTAATAAAGATGCCTCAGCTACAAAACCTTGAAGCATCCAGTGCTATGCAACCTTCTACTCATTCACAAAACAAAGAATACACTAAACACTAGATCAAAGCAACTACAATTTTACAATAGTATAAATAGGAATTGCTGGTGAGCTATATCTCTCTTTCACTCCCTCATGTATGCAATTGATGTCCCATATATATAAATCAAAGTAGTTCCCTGGAACTCTTTAGCTCAACCTGAATGAATGAATGAATGAATGAATGAATGAATGAATGAATGAATGAATGGCTGGGAAACTGTAATTCATCCATGATCTTTGCCCTCAAATGCTCATTGAAATGTGATGAAATTTGGTAGTAGTACATTTTATAGGGTACTTCTGAACTGGAATCTTTGCACTAGGCTAGAAACAATCTACTTGAGCAACAGCCTAGCAAGAATTTATGAAACTATTAACATTATCTGTCGAGATGCACATTATTGATTCACAAAGCAATTTTAAAAACTTTAGACAAACATGATCCAGCAAAATGCCCTTTCAGTCACCACCATAGATCCTGCAGGGGGAGTGGGGGTGGCAAGTCCTACTTACCCTCTGCAGTTCATCTAGGAGATGTGATTGTTAAGTTAGAGTTCACTGAAATTTTTCAGAAGATTTCTGATCTGGTGATCTGATCAACAAAATCCTGTGTAAAAAAACAAAAAGGAAGAAAAAAAATATGCATAGGAAGCACAGTCTTCATTCGAAGCGACAAATAGTTGATCCTACAATGATTGAAACCTAATTGTTGAAAACCAAAACATTGATCAAAAAAGATAAAAAAACAAAAAAACAAAAAACACAATGTTTTTTGCAGTGGACAAGCCCCCCTGCACCCCCTGTTAATTATATATACTAACTCCAGGATTGCAATACAGTGGAGAAAATGGCATATTCCCCAAATCCCCAGTAAACTGCATTGACACAGAAAACACAAGAGTATAATAAAACAAAAAAAGATACCTCACCATAAAAATCACAAAGCATAAGTGTGTAAGTGGTTTATGCTAGGGACAAGCCCCCTCATCCCCATACAATTTACTTCTTAAATATACCAACTCCGGGACTGCACACCAGAGGGGGATATAGATATACCCTACTACCTGTTAATGTGTTATTGCACTGTAACTGTTTGACTATCATGACATTTGATTTAAAAAAGGCAACTGCAAACATAGGAAATTACTCTTCGATGAAATGCCTGACAGTGATAGACACACACACATATATATATATATCTATATCAATATAAAGAGAGAGAGAGAGTGAGATATTTACATATACATGGGTGTACTTAAAAAAACTATAACACCCAAACGTTGAGGTCACTAATGTTCACGTTGGCACAATGTAATAAGAATGGACATCTAATGCACACTCCCAGACTCCTCCTAGGAGCATACAACTAAATACATATTTTGCAGGGAGCACTCATTCCCCATATCCCGTCTGGGGGACACAGCCGCCACATGCTCTGCACCACATTAGTAATGTGTGCTAACCCTGGTCAATACATCTTTGATGGGGAATGACAACTTCTGACAAGATTTTGTACTCCACTGGGATGGGAATGACAACTTCTAACAAGATTTTGTATTCCACTGGGATGGTTCTATCGGAGACACCTACCATTTGGTTTGAATGACATGTTTCATGCCAAGATGGACCAAATTCTTGAAGATAGTCAGCATAGTTGATAATATTTCTGTCTACAGAGAACATGAAAAAAATATTGTTAGAAATCTCATCAGCTCAATCGATACAGGTGTCATAGGAAGACTAGAGTTCCATTGTGACAAATGCAACATAAGAAAAATAAACAAGCATTTTAGTCTTTGGAAATCTTTGCACAAGCAATGGTATTAGTCATCAGCCAAATAAATTCAGAGATATACAGAAAATGCCGACTCCTCCAAATTAAAATAAGTTTCACAAATTCGTTGGAAAACTGAATTATTTATATCCTTATATACTGATTGTGGAGAAAGCACACAACCATCCAGGTCTGCTGAAAAAGGGAGTATCCAGGACATGGGACACTAACCACCAGATTTTCGTTGAGTAATTAAAATCACTGGTTGGTATTGATACTTGTTTAAAGTAGTATGATGCAAAACAAGCACTAACTTTTTAAGTGAATGTATTGTTAAAAGACTTAGGTACAGCCTTGATACAAAATAGCAAACCAATTACTTTTAGCTCTAAAACAGTCATTTCTGATACAATAAACTTGAACTGGTTTCATTGTCTGTGGAATCCACCAATATCACATTTACTTTGATGGCAAGTCATTTCCTGCGGCAGTAAATCACAAACCATTTGTTACTATTTGTGGAATACCACTTCAAGCTTCACCAGCCTGACTGCGATGCAAGTTTCTCAAAACACAAGGATACTGACCTGGATTGCAGATGGTCCTAGTAGACACCTTTGGTTGACTGGTAATCCAAAATGCTACAGTGATACTGAGCTGGAAGAATGCATAAGATGAAAGTGAAATAAAAATCAAAGACCCAAAAATGCACACTGTGCAGTCCTCAGCTTCTCCCAGGAGAAATAAGAAAGAAACTTCAAATGGCACCAAATGCATTCAAGGATGTAACTTACTGAGGTTGCCTAGAGATGATGCAAGAGTTAGCAAAAGGTTGATGAGCTTACTGGCCATTCAGGAATGAACTTAAAGGTCAAGTGCAACTTTTTTGCCACTTTGTTTTGTTATAATTATGTCCTCATCATTTAAAATGGGCTTTCTTATTCTAAAATGTATAGGTTTACTTTAGTGGCCCTATATTTATTATAGAGCAACTGTTCAATTACTTCACGATTCCATGTTATCCAGCTCCATCTTCTGGTGATGTGGTAGAGGGGGGGACAGATTATAGTGGGTAGGCATGTTTAATGTAGTCTGTAGCAGATTTTATTGCAAAGTAAACAGAATGCAGTAGAGTTACTCAGTCAGACAGTAAATCAATAAATGGTTATATTGAAGTGAAAGGTATCAAATGTAACATGGAACAGGATAACATTCTTAAGGTGTATAGTGTTTTGTATACAGTATAATAAAACAGAAGTAAATCTAATAAATTGCTGTTTACCAATAGAGCGATTGATCACATTTAGGGAGAAAACTACAGATGTATGAATCACCTCAATGATAGCTCTACTCTGCTGAGAGTTTGTATGTTATAACACAAGAAATTAGTGCTGGAATGAAAACATTTGGAATAATTTGTCCATCTGTGAAGATGAAACAACTCAAGAGGACAAATAAAGTCTACCAAAGCCAAATTTAAGGTAAATGTGAGGCCTCCCAGGCCAAGGAAAACCACAAGGCATTCTTTAGCTATGTCTGTAACCTCAAAGGCAATACACAATTGTGTACAGAGCTCTTTGTAAATGGAGCCACCTATACTGAGTCTGAAGATATAGTAAACCTACTGGCCAACAAATTCATTTCCAACTTTACCCCTCTCTCCCCCTCAACCTTCCCTCAGGAAATACCATCAAATGTTATCTCTCTCTCTGCTATCAGTAGAGGGCATGTCCTTATTGCTCTCTCTAAGGCCAAGAACACTGCATCAGTGGCCCCAGACAATATCCCAGGATGCATTCTAAATAGCATGAAACATAACATATCAGGCCCTCCGGAATTGCTGTTTAACTGTAGCTTCAAAACAGACTTTGTGCCTCACGAATGGAGAACACAACAGTTATCCCTCTGCACAAAGGTAGGCCATCTACAGACCCTGGAAACTACAGACCCATGTCTCACTAGTCTTATATGCAAAGCCATGGAAAGAATTATCATGGAAATGATCAATAATGATATAGTAAACCTCTAGACACTGGACCCAACCCAGTTTGCTTTCATTAATGGCAGGTCATGCCTACTCAACTTGGTGGACTTCCTTGAGAAGGTCACCAAAAGCAATGGATGAGGGCAAAATGGTTCACACTGCCTACCTTGACCTGGCCAAGGCATTTGACACAATACCCCACTTGAGCATTGTTGACAAACTCAAGAGGTTAGGTACAAACCCGTATGTCACCCAGTGGACAGCCAAATGGCTAACAGACAGGATCCAGGATGTTACAATTTGCGAGTCCACTTCTACAAAGAGGCTAGTCACAAGTGGAGTCCCTCAGGTGTCATGCCTAATGTTGGTGGTCTCTGGCTGACTAAATTTGCAGATTGTTGCAAATTAGGAGCTGTCATTGAATCCTACACTGACACAAATGTTCTCTAGAAAGGGCTGACAGACAAACAACAGGTGTCAAAGCCATGCACTAAAACTAAATGCCAAGAAATGCATAATAGTATCCTTTGGGAAGTCATCCACTCCTAGCAACCATCATATTGACAACACACCCTTTAGAGTTCACGTGTCTGCAGTAATGAGGAAATCATTCTATGTTGTGCAAATTATAAACAAAGGTATGGCATCTAGGCCCAAGGAAGTCATTGTTCCACTGTATTCAGCATTCATCAGACCCATCATTGAGAACAATGCTCCCTTTGGTATGTATCAAACCAGGCATATTCAACAAATGGAATGTGCACAGAGGTTCTTCACTAAAAGAATAGAGGGTGTAAGTAAAATGCCCTATGCAGACCACCTCAAGGCCCTATCCCTGTAATCTGACAGGCTGTTGAGAGGAGATCTATGCCTGGCATACAGAGCATTGTCAGATCCCACTCTGATGGACCTCTTGCATATCAACAAAACAAATAGCATCAGAATTATGCATTCTAAAGACTTAAACCTTGCTTGTGATATAAATAGGATCTGCTGGAGAGACAGGTATGTATCCCAGAGACTACCCCATCCATGGAACAGGCTCTCCATCCATGTGAAGCAGAGTTCCTCCCTAACCCAATTCAAGTGTAACTTGGACAATTGGATGGGGAACAGGAAATTCATCCCTAGTTTGGCACCTATGTCTCTAATGGACACAGGCAGCCTGTAAATGGTTCTTCTCCCAGACCCCTGCTTGTAAAAGTTTCATTTCCCAAACCCCTGCTTACAATTATCAAGGGTACAAGAACTTGTCAGAGATTTGGGATGCATGGCTAGGCTTAAAAAGGCCCTTGAGTTAATTAGCCTAGTAAACACCTATGAACCTAAGAAGATGTAGTAAAGTGATTATTCCGTAGCAGACAGCTGTTCACTGCAGTGTGACATCTGTGTTATTACACTGTACAACAAGTACAATACACTTAACTAGGAATTTCTTTGTAGTGTATGGAGTGTCATGACTATGCTCCGAAATCAGGAAAACTATGAAGTTGTTATGTGCTTTCCTAGGGCAAGATATAAACTTGACAGTACTTAGGGAAACTTTTTAATGGCACTAAAGTGCTGTTAAGATTGGATGTCACCCTGGGGACTAACTGCGGACAGTCCCAGCTAGCAAAGAACTGCAGCAGATGGTTAAACATATTTTTAAAATCTGTTAGAATTTTATTTTGCCACACTTAACTAAAACAAAGTATGTTATACTGAAGCGATTAACTGCTTTTATGTTATTAATACTAAGAAAGATCACTTTGTTTTGCCTGCTGTCCTTACCTTCCGGGTATCCCTGATTTTGCTTCATATATTTGGCTGGCTCTAGTAAAAGTTTGGAATTTCTGGTAAATCACTGGGAATTATAATCAGTCAATAATGGCAGATGGAAGTTTATAATTCTTATTGCTCATAAAATGCATGTTGATGCAAAACTTATTGGTATATTAACGTTTTAAGTGATTTAGATTAATTTTTAAAAATTGCCCCTCATTTGATCCTTTGTCCTCCCATTATTTTTGGATTTGTCTATCTCGATCAAAGAAGTTGAGAGGTAGGCTTGTTGCTTGTGTGTGTTCAAAACTAAGTGCTCTACCAGCTTTCAAAGCTGGTAAAACAATTCACTATCATAAAGTCTCCTCCATCACCATAACTAGTATTACATGGAACAGATAAAACTCCATGTACTACAAAAAAGTTTAATGAAGACATCAATCATAATCTTTTATTATGTGTTCTTAACATGGATGCCAAGATTCACCTCTCCAACTTCACTCTTGAAGTGATTTTCTTGGCATCCTTGACTTGAACACATAACAAGCTGGTTGTGATCGGAGACTCAGTCATAAATCTTCTGTTATTTATTTTATTTATGTTGGTGCACCAGATAGTGCACTGGTCAAAACTGGCCAATTTCAGATACAGTTTGGGTGAAAATATTTTCAGTGTTGATAATAAAAAATGTAGAATGTTATTAGGATAAGTACAGAGTATGGCGATACAAGAGATTTGAAGTTAATATAACACAGGATAATTATTGCAGCATACATAGGTTCATGGGAGGTTACTAGGCTAATGACTGCAGGGCCCTTGAAAGCCAAGCCATGGTCTTCCCGAGTTACCCTTACAGTTCATAGGTTCATTGGTAGGTACTAGGCTATTGGCCCTAGGGCCTATATAAGCCTAGCCAAATGGTACCCTGGCTTTTGCCACCCAAGAAAATTATTTTCCTGTGTCCCTGTCAAGCAGAGCCACAGAAGTGATCCCTGGGGTGAATTTCCTATCTCCCATCCAGTCATCAAGATTTTTCTTGAAGAGTGCTAATGAGGAGCTTTGTTTGATATAGATAGGTGGTTTGTTCCAGAGTATGGGAAGTCTTTGGGACAGGAAGCTATCCCTCCAGCATGTTCTGTTTATTGTGGTGACAAGGTTTAGGTCCCTAGAGCATGTAGCTTGGAGGGATTGGGATTTCTTTAAGTGGAGCATGTCCAACAGCTCTGGGTTTGACATAGCTTTGTATGTTAGGCAGAGATTGCCTCTGAGTAGGCGATATGCGACAGAGTAAAGCTGGAGTTTTTTGAGACGGTCTGCATAGGGCATCTGTTTGAGGCCAGTAATCCTCTTTGTGAGGTATTTCTGCAGCCTTTCCAGTTGTTGTAGATGTCTTGTGAGGTACATACCAAAAGGGGAGTTGTACTCTATAATGGGTCCAATGAGTGATGAGTAGAGGGGAACAATGACCTCTTTTTTCGTAGATGAGGAGAAACCTTTTGTGATGAGGTGTGCCATGTAGAAGGATTTCCTGACAACTGTGGCAATGTGATTATCAAAGGAGAGACTACTGTCCACCTGTGTCCCAAGGTCTCTTATTTCACTTTTGGTGTTAAGTATACTACCGCTTATGTGGTAGTTCATGGGTACAGTTTTTACCAAAAGGGATGACAATGCACTTTTTGGCATTGAGCTTGAAGCCATGGCTTTGACACCAGGCATCTGTCTCAGTGAGGCCCTTTTGTAGGATGTCCACATCATTAGGAGTTTTGATTATGGCTCCTAGTTTGCAGTCATCTGTGAACTTTGTTACCCAAAGACCTTCTGTGTTAGCCTGTACTTCAGAGAAGTAGATACCAAACAGGAGAGGACGTAGGACTGAACCCTGTGGTACTCCACTTGTCACTGGTCTGAAGCTGGATTCAGAGTCTGCTACTTTCATAGTGTGGGTTCTGTCAGTGAGCCAGTTGGCAACCCATCTTGTGACATAGGGATTTATACCTAGTTTAGTGAGTTTATCTATTATTCCAGGTGGGGGATGGTGTTGAAAGCCTTGGCGAGGTCTAGATAGGTTGTGTGAACCACCTTACCCTCATCTACGGCTTTGGTGACTGCTTCAAAGAAGTCTATCAGGTTTAATAGACATGATCTGATTTTACAAACCCGAACTGGGTAGGGTCCAGAGTTTGGAGATTACCAATGTCATTGTTTATAAGTTCCATGATGATACGTTCCATAGACTTGCAGACCAGGCTCGTCAGGCTAATGGGGCTGTAGTTCCTGGGTCCGTGGTGGCTCCCCCTTTGTGGAGTGGGATAACCGTTGCTGTGCGCCATTCAGTGGGCACAAAGCCTGAGGTGAGACTATGATTGAACATGGTACTTAGGTGGGTTGCCAGTTTGTTCTGTAGTTCATGTAGAACGCAGCCTGGGATGTTGTCAGGTCCCATGGATGCTGTGTTCTTGGCTTTGGAGAGTGTGTTTTTTACCTGTGCAGCCATGATTACAGGAACTTTGCATTCTTTCAGTATAGAGATGGGCCCTTTAGGGGGTGAGAGAGGGGTAAAGATAGCACTGAAATTATCTGCTAGGATGTTGGCAATATCATTTGGTTCTGTATATTTAGTGCCATTGTGCTGCAACTCAGAGCAGATGTGAGTGTTGCCATTGAGATTCTTGACATAGCTATAGAATGCTTTGTGGTTGTCTTTAGAATCACTGGCGATTTTGTTTTCCTAACTAGCTTTGGAGGATTTTATGATGGATATTGCACCCGAGTTAGTTATCCCAGATGACCACGGATAGATGGGTGTTATTTGCAGAGTGAGTCTAAAGTCAGCACCAACTACCTCTCTCCATAAGGGACATGGGCACCACCCCTGTGGTGAATTTACAGTCTCCCATCCATCTGTCCAGGCTACGCTTGAACATGGTCATTGAGGAGCTCTGCTTGATGTGAATTGGGAGTCTATTTCAAATGAGTGGCAATCTCTGGGAGAGATATTTGTGTCAACAGCATGTTCTGTCGATGTCACAGGCTAGGTTAAGATCCCTGGAGTGAGTGACTCTTGTTCCATTTGATTTAGGGATTGCAGCACTTCCATTGTGGCAGAGTAAAGTCTCTCAGCAGCCTGTCAGATACAAACTATAGTGGCAAGACTTTCAGCATGTCCATGTAAGACCAGGTTTGGAGGACTTAATTCTCCTTGTGAGAAACCTATATGGTCTCTCCAGCTGTTGCAGATGTCTTGTGAGGTATATGCAAATGGGGGCATTTTCAGTCAGATTTCTAGTGACGGCTGAGTATAGTGATGTTATAACACCTTTACTTATGAGATCTGCAATATAGAAAGGTTTTCTTACCACTGTGGAGACATGATGATCAAGTTTAGATTTCTATCAACCTGAGTTCCCTAGTCTCTCACCACTGGGTTTGAGCTTAAGTGGGTGCTGTTAATACTGTTATTAGCAGGGTATTCCTCTTTTCCAAAGAGGATAATAATGCACTTTTGGCATTTATTTTTATTCCATGGCTTTGGCACCAATCATTTTTCTGTGTTATCCCCTTCTGAAATATGTTAACATCATTTCAATGATTGCACCCAATTTGCAATCATCAGTGAACCTGGTAAGCCACAGGCCACCTACTTTGGCCTGGACTTCTGAAAAATAGATTCCAAATAGTAATGGGCCCAGTACAGATCCCTGTAGTACACCACTGGTGACTGGTCTACTGGTAGAGGTGGTGTCCCCAACATTAACAATGTCAGTTGTGTCTGTAAGCCAGCTGGCTACCCATCTAGTGATGTAAGGGTTAACCCCTAAACTCTTCTATTTTTTTAATTTTTCCAAGTCTTTTAGGTCTCTAATACCATGACTGGAATGGACCCCATTCCTGAGTCAAAGTATGATTAAAGTTCTTGAAATTAGTATTGTCTCAATCTTTGATGTTAGCCAAAAGTGCTCTTTGAAGCACCCACAATGTGCCCAATACTGACTCCTCCTGCAATTCATATGGAGTTACATGTATTGGTAACATATCTAAGTTTGACTGTAAATTCTTTTTTTTAAGACCCATTGCTCCTGCTACTGTTGGAACTGTCTGAGTATCCTTCTTCCACATTGCTTTAATTTCTGCTTGAAAATACTCATATTTTATGACTTTGTGTCTCTCTGTATATAAGACACTGTAGTCACTGGGTGCAGAAATTTCAACGATCAATGCTACTTTTGTCATCTTTTCATGGACAACTGTGTCTGGTTTTCTTGCATCTATTTTGTGAACTGTTGTTAATGGATGAACCCATGTGATATAACTGTCTTTCGGCTTTTCCCAGTTAAGGGTCGCCACAGCGGAACTCCAGTCCGCTAATGATTGGCAGTAGATTTTTACATGCTGACTTGCTGGGCCTAACGCACAACTTTCAACAAAGGAACGCCCTTTCATTCATGTCGACACACAGAAGATGCTCTAACTGAGAATCAAACGTGCAACGTCTAACTGTGAGGCAACAACGCTACCGCAGCACCACCACCGCAGCATGAACCCATGTGATATAAACTGCATTTTCTATATATAGCTATATTCTATTATAGCTTGTGGGTCATGTTTCCAGTGCTTCTCAGCTACTTCACTATTATAATGTTTGCACAATCCCCAATGCAACAGTTTTGCTGCATTATTATGCCTTTCAGTATACAGTCCTTCTGCCCTTAGTATATCACAACTAGCAACAAGATGTGCGACTGTTTCCAGTTCTTTTTTACAAAACCTAAATTCTGTTTCTACCACATGTTCAATGGACTTTGCAAACCAACGTGTACATAGTCCACTACCTTTGGCAGCCAATATTAACCTTTCGTCTTTTGATTTAAATTCACCTCTCCTTAACCATTCCTGTGTTTGATCCTGATCAACATGAGGTTTTTCCAAGAGTTTTCTATACTTGCAACTATATTTATGCATTTTCCACATTTCTTGCCTTCTTATCTGATCTTTCACCTTATATTCTTTCTTTTGTTTTTTGCCACTTTCAGTTGTTGCCTGATTTTTTTTCTGGTTTGATTTCCATTCCCTTCAGATGTCTGGGTTGCAAACAAGGCTACATCCCTCTATGCCATGCACAAGTCTGATTTTATAATTAGCAATAAACACAGATATTATGTATATTTTGTGCAAATGTGTTAATACAAGTGACAACATCTCAGTGACTATGAATACTTTGTCAAACATATTGAGTGTGCAAATGTGTGTAACTAAGAAAATGATTTTTTGAGCTGGGATACAGGATCTGAATTGCCTAGACATAGTTAGGCCTTGTTAAGTTTAATTCTGGTGGCTGCCAAAAAATCAATTATTAGAAAATGTAGATCAAAGTCTAAACCAACCATATTTAAAGTACTGAATATTGTAACAGAGATAAAAGAACTGGAAGTAGAAAAGAAGAAGGGTAGAAGCAAATAACAGAAAAAAATGGAAATTGTGGGCAACACACACTTGTATAGCTGCTGTTTAGTCATGGAAAATATAAAGAATTATCCTGCCTCATAAACTTGGAGGTCTTCTTTGAACTAATCACTTAAACTGGATGCAGACAAATTTGTTCACACTGGTTTCCTCAATCATGCTATGGCCTTTGATGCCATCCTACATTCTGGCATTATTAACAAGCTAATCAAACTACTGCTAGATAGCTAACTGGCTCAAAAAGACAGAACCTTGTTTAATAGCATAGGGGTGTACATGTTCATTAAAAATGATCATTACTACTGATGTTCTGCAGGGATCAGTCCTTGGGACACTTTCTTTGGTATTTACTCTTCTGATGTGAAGACCAGCATCAGAGGCCTGTGGCTGACCAAGTTTGCAGATGGCTGCAACCTTAGAGCTGTTATAAAATCTCCAGCTGACTTCCAGATTCCCAGAAGGGACTAACGTGCACATGTGGTGCCCTGCATTAAACTAAATGCAAGAAACGTAGTATTGTGACCTTTGGTAAACATGGGCACCCGTGCACCTACCACATAGATGACACCACTTTGAAACTGACACAACATTTAGGGATCTGGGCACTTTCATTGAAAATATCTTTTGATTATCATGTAATTGTCAAGGAATTATCAATGTCATTTGAAAATCCTTTTACCTAACCGGACCAGGGGCATATCTTTTAAGTCAAGAAAAGTTATTATTCCTCTCTACTCCATGCCCATCAGACCCATAATAGAATGTAATGGCCCTTTTGTTATGTACTTTCTAAACATATGGCTCAACTTGAAATGCCAGAAATGTTTCCTCACTAAAAGATGCAAGACTATGTCTTCCTTGCACTACACAGACCACATTAAAGCACTTCTCTGTTTTATACTGGCTACTGATTCTTGAGGGGTGAGTGACCTCTGCTTCACCTACAAAGTCTTTTTTTTAAAGACCTTTATTGAATTATCACTTGTGACATGGGCAAATTTACAATTATACAAAAGTAACCAAACTGTATTAAATTAATATTAACAAACATTATATTTAACATTGTATGAATGTGTGCGCCTTCAGTGAAGGCTGGGCACCGGGCTGGCAACTCAACACCATAAGAACTCCACTGCCAATCAATTTGCAGACCGATGATCCACTGGGGCAACCCCTAACCAGGAAAAGCAAAAATACATTGTTATACTTAACATATATTGCTATATATCATATAACTTGAACATTACAAAAATTATTCAATTCCTGCACCTTTTTTAAACAAGAAACATTAACTAGTATTGTGTCGGTGTGGTTCATTTTCCTTTATATAAATATATGATTGCTTATGTTGTAAGTAATGGTTTAAAAAAGATGCCTCACCTACAAAACCTTGAAGCATCCAGTGCTATGCAACCTTCTACTCATTCACAAAACAAAGAATACACTAAACACTAGATCAAAGCAACTACAATTTTACAATAGTATAAATAGGAATTGCTGGTGAGCTATATCTCTCTTTCACTCCCTCATGTATGCAGTTGATGTCCCATATATGTAAATCAAAGTAGTTCCCTGGAACTCTTTAGCTCAACCTGAATGAATGAATGAATGAATGAATGAATGAATGGCTGGGAAACTGTAATTCATCCATGATCTTGGCCCTCAAATGCTCATTGAAATGTGATGAAATTTGGTAGTAGTACATTTTATAGGGTACTTCTGAACTGGAATCTTTGCACTAGGCTAGAAACAATCTACTTGAGCAACAGCCTAGCAAGAATTTATGAAACTATTAACATTATCTGTCGAGATGCACATTATTGATTCACAAAGCAATTTTAAAAACTTTAGACAAACATGATCCAGCAAAATGCCCTTTCAGTCACCACCATAGATCCTGCAGGGGAGTGGGGTGGCAAGTCCTACCCTCTGCAGTTCATCTAGGAGTTGTGATTGTTAAGTTAGAGTTCACTGAAATTTTTCAGAAGATTTCTGATCTGGTGATCTGATCGACAAAATCCTGTGTATAAAAAAAAAAAAAAAAAAAAAAGGAAGAAAAAAAATATGCATAGGAAGCACAGTCTTCATTCGAAGCGACAAATAGTTGATCCTACAATGATTGAAACCTAATTGTTGAAAACCAAAACATTGATCGAAAAAAGATAAAAAAACAAAAAAAAACAAAAAACACAATGTTTTTTTGCAGTGGACAAGCCCTCCTGCACCCCCTGCTAATTATATATACTAACTCCAGGATTGCAATACAGTGGAGAAAATGGCATATTCCCCAAATCCCCAGTAAACTGCATTGACACAGAAAACACAAGAGTATAAAAAAAAAAAAAAAAGATACTTCACCATAAAAATCACAAAGCATAAGTGTGTAAGTGGTTTATGCTAGGGACAAGCCCCCTCATCCCCATACAATTTACTTCTTAAATATACCAACTCCGGGACTGCACACCAGAGGAGGATATAGATATACCCTACTACCTGTTAATGTGTTATTGCACTGTAACTGTTTGACTATCCTGACATTTGATTTAAAAAAGGCAACTGCAAACATATAAGAAATTGCTCTTCGATGAAATGCCTGACAGTGATAGACACACACACACACATATATATATATATATATATATATATATATATATATATATATATATATATATATATATATTTATATATATCAATATAAAGAGAGAGAGAGGGAGATATTTACATATACATGGGTGTACTTAAAAAAAACTATAACACCCAAACATTGAGGTCACTAATGTTCACGTTGGCACAATGTAATAAGAATGGACATCTAATGCACACTCCCAGACTACTCCTAGGAGCATGCAACTAAATACAACATATTTCTTTTGCAGGGAGCACTCATTCCCCATATCCCGTCTGGGGGACACAGCCCCCACATGCTCTGCACCACATTAGTAATGTGTGCTAACCCTGGTCAATACATCTTTGATGTGGAATGACAACTTCTGACAAGATTTTGTACTCCACTGGGATGGAAATGACAACTTCTGACAAGATTTTGTATTCCACTGGGATGGTTCTATCGGAGACACCTACCATTTGGTTTGAATGACATGTTCCATGCCAAGATGGACCAAATTCTTGAAGATAGTTGATAATATTTCTGTCTACAGAGAACATGAAACAAATATTGTTAGAAATCTCATCAGCTCAATCGATGCAGGTGTCAAAGGAAGACTAGAGTTCCATTGTGACAAATGCAACATAAGAAAAATAAACAAGCATTTTAGTCTTTGGAAATCTTTGCACAAGCAATGGTATTAGTCATCAGCCAAATAATTTCAGAGATATACAGAAAATGCCGACTCCTCCAAATTAAAATAAGTTTCACAAATTCGTTGGAAAACTGAATTATTTATATCCTTATATACTGATTGTGGAGAAAGCACACAACCATCCAGGTCTGCTGAAAAAGGGAGCATCCAGGACATGGGACACTAACCACCAGATTTTCCTTGAGTAATTAAAATCACTGGTTGGTATGGATACTTGGTTAAAGTAGTATGATGCAAAACAAGCACTAACTTTTTAAGTGAATGTATTGTTAAAAGACTTAGGTACAGCCTTGAAACAAAATAGCAAACCAATTACTTTTAGCTCTAAAACAGTCATTTCTGATACAATAAACTTGAACTGGTTTCATTGTCTGTGGAATCCACCAATATCACATTTACTTTGATGGCAAGTCATTTCCTGCGGCAGTAAATCACAAACCATTTGTTACTATTTGTGGAATACCACTTCAAGCTTCACCAGCCTGACTGCGATGAAAGTTTCTCAAAACACAAGGATACTGACCTGGATTGCAGATGGTCCTAGTAGATACCTTTGGTTGACTGGTAATCCAAAATGCCACAGTGATATTGAGCTGGAAGAATGCATAAGATGAAAGTGAAGTAAAAATCAAAGACCCAAAAATGCACACTGTGCAGTCCTCAGCTTCTCCCAGGAGAAATAAGAAAGAAACTTCAAATGGCACCAAATGCATTCAAGGATGTAACTTACTGAGGTTGCCTAGAGATGATGCAAGAGTTAGCAAAAGGTTGATGAGCTTACTGGCCATTCAGGAATGAACTTAAAGGTCAAGTGTAACTTTTTTACCACTTTGTTATAATTATGTCCTCATCATTTAAAGTGGGCTTTCTTATTCTTAAATGTATAGGTTTACTTTAGTGGCCCTATATTTATTATAGAGCAACTGTTCAATTACTTCACGATTCCATGTTGTCCAGCTCCATCTTCTGGTGATGTGGTAGAGGGGGAGGGGGCAGATTGTAGTGGGTAGGCATGTTTAATGTAGTCTCTAGCAGATTTTATTGCAAAGTAAACAGAATGCAGTAGAGTTACTCAGTCAGACAATAAATCAATAAATGGTTATATTGAAGTGAAAGGTATCAAATGTAACATGGAACAGGATAACATTCTTAAGGTGTATAGTGTTTTGTATACAGTATAATAAAACAGAAGTAAATCTAATAAATTGCTGTTTACCAATAGATCGATTGATCACATTTAGGGAGGAAACTACAGATGTATGAATCACCTCAATGACAGCTCTGCTCTGCTGAGAGTTTGTATGTTATACCACAAGAAATTAGTGCTGGAATGAAAACATTTGGAATAATTTGTCCATCTGTGAAGATGAAACAACTCAAGAGGACAAATAAAGTCTACCAAAGCCAAATTTGAGGCCTCCCAGGCTAAGGACAACCACAAGGCATTCTTTAGCTATGTCTGTAACCTCAAAGGCAATACACAATTGTGTACAGAGCTTTTTGTAAATGGAGCCACCTGTACTGAGTCTGAAGATATAGTAAACCTACTGGCCAACAAATTCATTTCCAACTTTACCCCTCTCGCCCCCTCAACCTTCCCTCAGGAAATACCATCAAATGTTATCTCTTCCTGCTATCACTAGAGGGCATGTCCTTATTGCTCTCTCTAAGGCCAAGAACACTGCATCAGTGGCCCCAGACAATATCCCAGGATGCATTCTAAATAGCATGAAACATAACATATCAGGGCCTCTGGAATTGCTGTTTAACTGTAGCTTCAAAACAGACTTTGTGCCTCATGAATGGAGAACACAACAATTATCCCTCTGCACAAAGGTAGGCCATCTACAGACCCTGGAAACTACAGACCCATGTCTCACTAGTCTTATATGCAAAGCCATGGAAAGAATTATCATGGAAATGATCAATAATGATATAGTAAACCTCCAGACATTGGACCCAACCCAGTTTGCTTTCATTAACGGCAGGTCATGCCTACTCAACTTGGTGGACTTATTTGAGAAGGTCACCAAAAGCAATGGATGAGGGCAAAATGGTTCACACTGCCTACCTTGACCTGGTCAAGGCATTTGACACAATACCCCACTTGGGCATTGTTGACAAACTCAAAAGGTTAGGTACAAACCCGTATGTCACCCAGTGGACAGCCAAATGGCTCACAGACAGAATCCAGGATGTTAAAATTTGCGAGTCCATTTCTACAAAGAGGCTAGTCACAAGTGGAGTCCCTCAGGTGCCATGCCTAATGTTGGTGGTCTCTGGCTGACTAAATTTGCAGATTGTTGCAAATTAGGAGCTGTCATTGAATCCTACACTGACACAAATGTTCTCTAGAAAGGGCTGACAGACAAACAACAGGTGTCGAAGCCATGGACTAAAACTAAATGCCAAGAAATGCATAATAGTATCCTTTGGGAAGTCATCAACCCCTAGCAACCATCATATTGACAACACACCCTTTAGAGTTCACCCAGTAGTCAGGGACTTGGTTACACACATAGACAGTAATCTAACATTTGACCATCACATGTCTGCAGTAATGAGGAAATCATTCTATGTTATGCAAATTATAAACAAAGGTATGGCATCTAGGCCCAAGGAAGTCATTGTTCCACTGTATTCAGCATTCATCAGACCCATCATTGAGAACAATGCTCCCTTTGGTATGTATCAAACCAGGCATATTCAACAAATGGAAAATCCACAGAGGTTCTTCACTAAAAGAATAGAGGGTGTAAGTAAAATATCCTGTGCAGACCACCTCAAGGCCCTATCCCTGTAATCTGACAGGCTGTTGAGAGGAGATCTATGCTTGGCATACAGGGCATTGTCAGATCCCACTCTGATGGACCTCTTGCATATCAGCAAAACAAACAGCATCAGAATTACCCATTCTAAAGACTTAAACCTTGCTTGTGATATAAATAGGATCTGCTGGAGAGACAGGTATGTATCCCAGAGACTACCCCATCCATGGAACAGGCTCTCCATCCATGTGAAGCAGAGTTCCTCCCTAACCCAATTCAAATGTAACTTGGACAATTGGATGGGGAAGTTCATCCCTGGTTTGGCACCTATGTCTCTAATGGACACAGGCAGCCTGTAAATGGTTATTCTCCCAGACCCCTGCTTGTAAAGTTTCATCTCCCAAACCCCTGCTTACAATTATCAAGGGTACAAGAACTTGTCAGAGATTTGGGATGCATGGCTAGGCTTAAAAAGGCCCTTGTGCTAATTAGCCTAGTAAACACCTATGAACCTAAGAAGATGTAGTAAAGTGATTATTCCGTAGCAGACAGCTGTTCACTGCAGTGTGACATCTGTGTTATTACACTGTACAACAAGTACAATACACTTAACTAGGAATTTCTTTGTAGTGTATGGAGTGTCATGACTATGCTCCGAAATCAGGAAAACTATGAAGTTATGTGCTTTCCTAGGGCAAGATATAAACTTGACAGCACTTAGGGAAACTTTTTAATGGCACTTAAGTGCTGTTAAGATTGGATGTCACCCTGGGTACTAACTGTGGACAGTCCCAGCTAGCAAAGAACTGCGGCAGATGGTTAAACATCTTTTTAAAATCTGTTAGAATTTTATTTTGCCACACTTAACTAAAACAAAGTATGTTATACTGAAGCGATTAACTGCTTTTATGTTATTAATACTAAGAAAGATCACTTTGTTTTGCCTGCTGTCCTTACCTTCCGGGTATCCCTGATTTTGCTTCATATATTTGGCTGGCTCTAGTAAAAGTTTGGAATTTCTGGTAAATCACTGGGAATTATAATCAGTCAATAATGGCAGATGGAAGTTTATAATTCTTATTGCTCATAAAATGCATGTTGATGCAAAACTTATTGGTATATTAACATTTTAAGTGATTTAGATTAATTTTTAAAAATTGCCCCTCATTTGATCCTTTGTCCTCCCATTATTTTTGGATTTGTCTATCTCGATCAAAGAAGTTGAGAGGTAGGCTTGTTGCTTGTGTCTGTTCAAAACTAAGTGCTCTACCAGCTTTCAAAGCTGGTAAAACACTTCACTATCATAAAGTCTCCTCCATCACCATAACTAGTATTACATGGAACAGATAAAACTCCATGTACTACAAAAAAGTTTAATGAAGACATCAATCATAATCTTTTATTATGTGTTCTTAACATGGATGCCAAGATTCACCTCTCCAACTTCACTCTTGAGGTGATTTTCTTGGCATCCTTGACTTGAACACATAACAAGCTGGTTGTGATCGGAGACTCAGTCATAAATCTTCTGTTATTTATTTTATTTTGTTGGTGCACCAGATAGTGCACTGGTCAAAACTGGCCAATTTCAGATACAGTTTGGGTGAAAATATTTTCAGTGTTGATAAGAAAAAATGTAGAACGTTATTAGGATAAGTACAGAGTATGGCGATACAAGAGATTTGAAGTTAATATAACACAGGATAATTATTGCAGCATACATAGGTTCATGGGAGGTTACTAGGCTAATGACTGCAGGGCCCTTGAAAGCCAAGCCATGGTCTTCCCGAGTTACCCTTACAGTTCATAGGTTCATTGGTAGGTACTAGGCTATTGGCCCTAGGGCCTATATAAGCCTAGCCAAATGGTACCCTGGCTTTTGCCACCCAAGAAAATTATTTTCCTGTGTCCCTGTCAAGCAGAGCCACAGAAGTGATCCCTGGGGTGAATTTCCTATCTCCCATCTAGTCATCAAGATTTTTCTTGAAGAGTGCTAATGAGGAGCTTTGTTTGATATAGATAGGTGGTTTGTTCCAGAGTATGGGAAGTCTTTGGGACAGGAAGCTATCCCTCCAGCATGTTCTGTTTATTGTGGTGACAAGGTTTAGGTCCCTAGAGCATGTAGCTTGGAGGGATTGGGATTTCTTTAAGTGGAGCATGTCCAACAGCGCTGGGTTTGACATAGCTTTGTATGTTAGGCAGAGATCACCTCTGAGTAGGCGATATGCGACAGAGTAAAGCTGGAGTTTTTTGAGACGGTCTGCATAGGGCATCTGTTTGAGGCCAGTAATCCTCTTTGTGAGGTATTTCTGCAGCCTTTCCAGTTGTTGTAGATGTCTTATGAGGTACATACCAAAAGGGGAGTTGTACTCTATAATGGGTCCAATGAGTGATGAGTAGAGGGGAACAATGACCTCTTTTTTCGTAGATGAGAAACCTTTTGTGATGAGGTGTGCCACGTAGAAGGATTTCCTGACAACTGTGGCAATGTGATTATCAAAGGAGAGACTACTGTCCACCTGTGTCCCAAGGTCTCTTATTTCACTTTTGGTGTTAAGTATACTACCGCTTATGTGGTAGTCCATGGGTACAGTTTTTACCAAAAGGGATGACAATGCACTTTTTGGCATTGAGCTTGAAGCCATGGCTTTGACACCAGGCATCTGTCTCAGTGAGGCCCTTTTGTAGGATGTCCACATCATTAGGAGTTTTGATTATGGCTCCTAGTTTGCAGTCATCTGTGAACTTTGTTACCCAAAGACCTTCTGTGTTAGCCTGTACTTCAGAGAAGTAGATACCAAACAGGAGAGGACGTAGGACTGAACCCTGTGGTACTCCACTTGTCACTGGTCTGAAGCTGGATTCAGAGTCTGCTACTTTCATAGTGTGGGTTCTGTCAGTGAGCCAGTTGGCAACCCATCTTGTGACATAGGGATTTATACCTAGTTTAATGAGTTTATCTATTTTTCCAGGTGGGTGATGGTGTTGAAAGCCTTGGCGAGGTCTAGATAGGTTGTGTGAACCACCTTACCCTCATCTACGGCTTTGGTGACTGCTTCAAAGAAGTCTATCAGGTTTAATAGACATGATCTGATTTTACAAACCCGAACTGGGTAGGGTCCAGAGTTTGGAGATTACCAATGTCATTGTTTATAAGTTCCATGATGATACGTTCCATAGACTTGCAGACCAGGCTCGTCAGGCTAATGGGGCTGTAGTTCCTGGGGTCCATGGTGGCTCCCCCTTTGTGGAGTGGGATAACCGTTGCTGTGCGCCATTCAGTGGGCACAAAGCCTGAGGTGAGACTATGATTGAACATGGTACTTAGGTGTTGTGCCAGTTTGTTCTGTAGTTCATGTAGAACGCAGCCTGGGATGTTGTCAGGTCCCATGGATGCTGTGTTCTTGGCTTTGGAGAGTGTGTTTTTTACCTGTGCAGCCATGATTACAGGAACTTTGCATTCTTTCAGTATAGAGATGGGCCCTTTAGGGGGTGAGAGAGGGGTAAAGATAGCACTGAAATTATCTGCTAGGATGTTGGCAATATCAGTTGGTTCTGTATATTTAGTGCCATTGTGCTGCAACTCAGAGCAGATGTGAGTGTTACCATTGAGATTCTTGACATAGCTATAGAATGCTTTGTGGTTGTCTTTAGAATCACTGGCGATTTTGTTTTCCTAACTAGCTTTGGAGGATTTTATGACGGATATTGCACCCGAGTTAGTTATCCCAGATGACCACGGATAGATGGGTGTTATTTGCAGAGTGAGTCTAAAGTCAGCACCAACTACCTCTCTCCATAAGGGACATGGGCACCACCCCTGTGGTGAATTTACAGTCTTCCATCCATCTGTCCAGGCTACGCTTGAACATGGTCATTGAGGAGCTCTGCTTGATGTGAATTGGGAGTCTATTTCAAATGAGCGGCAATCTCTGGGAGAGATATTTGTGTCAACAGCATGTTCTGTCGATGTCACAGGCTAGGTTAAGATCCCTGGAGTGAGTGACTCTTGTTCCATTTGATTTAGGGATTGCAGCACTTCCATTGTGGCAGAGTAAAGTCTCTCAGCAGCCTGTCAGATACAAACTATAGTGGCAAGACTTTCAGCATGTCCATGTAAGACCAGGTTTGGAGGACTTAATTCTCCTTGTGAGAAACCTATATGGTCTCTCCAGCTGTTGCAGATGTCTTGTGAGGTATATGCAAATAGGGGCATTTTCAGTCAGACGTCTAGTGACGGCTGAGTATAGTGATGTTATAACACCTTTACTTATGAGATCTGCAATATAGAAGGGTTTTCTTACCACTGTGGAGACATGATGATCAAGTTTAGATTTCTATCAACCTGAGTTCCCTAGTCTCTCACCACTGGGTTTGAGCTTAAGTGGGTGCTGTTAATACTGTTATTAGCAGGGTATTCCTCTTTTCCAAAGAGGATAATAATGCACTTTTGGCATTTATTTTTATTCCATGGCTTTGGCACCAATCGTTTTTCTGTGTTATCCCCTTCTGAAATATGTTAACATCATTTCAATGATTGCACCCAATTTGCAATCATCAGTGAACCTGGTAAGCCACAGGCCACCTACTTTGGCCTGGACTTCTGAAAAATAGATTCCAAATAGTAATGGGCCCAGTACAGATCCCTGTAGTACACCACTGGTGACTGATCTACTGGTAGAGGTGGTGTCCCCAACATTAACAATGTCAGTTGTGTCTGTAAGCCAGCTGGCTACCCATCTAGTGATGTAAGGGTTAACCCCTAAACTCTTCTATTTTTTTAATTTTTCCAAGTCTTTTAGGTCTCTAATACCATGACTGGAATGGACCCCATTCCTGAGTCAAAGTATGATTAAAGTTCTTGAAATTAGTATTGTCTCAGTCTTTGATGTTAGCCAAAAGTGCTCTTTGAAGCACCCACAATGTGCCCAATACTGACTCCTCCTGCAATTCATATGGAGTTACATGTATTGGTAACATATCTAAGTTTGACTGTAAATTCTTTTTTTTAAGACCCATTGCTCCTGCTACTGTTGGAACTGTCTGAGTATCCTTCTTCCACATTGCTTTAATTTCTGCTTGAAAATACTCATATTTTATGACTTTGTGTCTCTCTGTATATAAGACACTGTAGTCACTGGGTGCAGAAATTTCAACGATCAATGCTACTTTTGTCATCTTTTCATGGACAACTGTGTCTGGTTTTCTTGCATCTATTTTGTGAACTGTTGTTAATGGATGAACCCATGTGATATAACTGTCTTTCGGCTTTTCCCAGTTAAGGGTCGCCACAGCGGAACTCCAGTCCGCTAATGATTGGCAGTAGATTTTTACATGCTGGCTTGCTGGGCCTAACGCACAACTTTCAACAAAGGAACGCCCCTTCATGCATGTCGACACACAGAAGATGCTCTAACTGAGAATCAAACGTGCAACGTCTAACTGTGAGGCAACAACGCTACCGCAGCACCACCACCGCAGCATGAACCCATGTGATATAAACTGCATTTTCTATATATAGCTATATTCTATTATAGCTTGTGGGTCATGTTTCCAGTGCTTCTCAGCTACTTCACTATTATAATGTTTGCACAATCCCCAATGCAACAGTTTTGCTGCATTATTATGCCTTTCAGTATACAGTCCTTCTGCCCTTAGTATATCACAACTAGCAACAAGATGTGCGACTGTTTCCAGTTCTTTTTTACAAAACCTAAATTCTGTTTCTACCACATGTTCAATGGACTTTGCAAACCAACGTGTACATAGTCCACTACCTTTGGCAGCCAATATTAACCTTTCGTCTTTTGATTTAAATTCACCTCTCCTTAACCATTCCTGTGTTTGATCCTGATCAACATGAGGTTTTTCCAAGAGTTTTCTATACTTGCAACTATATTTATGCATTTTCCACATTTCTTGCCTTCTTATCTGATCTTTCACCTTATATTCTTTCTTTTGTTTTTTGCCACTTTCAGTTGTTGCCTGATTTTTTTTCTGGTTTGATTTCCATTCCCACTTGACATCAATATGCTCCTGCTAAACTAAGCAGAGAAGTCATCTTAGACTCATTCTCCTCATGTTTTAAAACTTTCACTCACATTTGGGTCTTGTGAGGTCAGCAGATATGTATGTAGTCCTACGATTGCAGATTTATACATGTAACCAATTTCAAGTCGGCTCATACCTCCTTTAGAACAGGTAATATATAGTCTTGGTATGTGCTGATTTTTATAAATTATTTGATAAGCATGCATCATCCTTCTTGTTTTCTTGTCCAACTGATCTAACACCTTTTTGGGCCAGTCAGTCACTCCAAAATTGTAAGTTAGCATGGGAAGAGCAAATTGGTTTATAGCTTGGAGTTTGTTCCTAGATGTCAGCGCTGTTTTCAGTATTAATTTTATTCTTCTAAAATATCCCTTACTAAGTTTTATTCGCATTTGTTCATGTTGTATTGTTGATCCTTCTTCAGTTCTCAAATACTTATACACTCACTCTTGCTCAAGTTATTTTATATCACATTCCTGTCCCAGGCTGATGTTTTTTGGTGCTGCAGCTTTCCTGCTTTAAAGATTGCTTTTGCACATTTAACAAGACCAAATGACATTCTTATATCATCTGAAAAAAGTTTTACCCGCTTGTAGTTGTTCTTTCAGTGCCTCATCTGATGAACTACAGTTTGAAATAATCCTCAAAAAGAAGATGAGAAGTCTTTACACTTTGTTTTTTTTCTGGGAGCCAAATTGCAGCCATGACCTAATCTGTTAAGTAGACAGCTTAATGGGTTAACTGCAAGACAAAAGGGCAGCAATAAAAAAGAGTCACCCTGGAATATCCCCCTTTGAATTTTTATCCCTGGAATAATAATAATTGTGTCCTTTATCATGGCATAACTGCAGAGTGGTTTGCCACTGTTTAATGGTCTCTGTAATAAATCAGTGTAGGGTGTATCTTATACCTTTTTAAGCACTGGTTTATCCATGAATGTGGGATACTGTCAAATGCTTTTTTGTAGTCTATCCATGTAATACTTAGATTCTTCCCCTTTTTACAATTCTGCATTATAACTTTATTTAACAACAAATGATCCTTTGTTTTGTATGACTTTCTTTTATTACCATGATTTAGTTTTCTTTTTAATGACTATAAACTCTGTCAGCATCAATTCCAGTGTATACTTTATACGTCATCAGAAGGCAAGTTATTAATCTATAGTTTTTAGGATAGCTTGCAGGTTCACTTTTAAGTAGGAGCATTGTTTTTCCTGTTGTTAACCAGGCTGGTGTCTGTTCAGGGTGTGCATATAAATCATTCTTGCTCAGGGCTAAATCTTCATACAAAGGTGTTAATATTTCTAGAAAGAAGTTAGGTACTGCATCTGGGCCTGGGGTTTTCCAGTTAAGAGCTTTTCTTAACTTTGTTTCAATCTCTATGGCCTTTGCTTCATCCCATTTCATATCCTGGACATTTGAACTTCTTACGCTTTGTTTTACTTCTTCTATTGATTTAGCATCTTTGTTATGTTCCACAGGATATACATAGATGTTTCTCCAAAATGTTATCTTTTTCTTCTTTTTTTGGTGTTGCATTTCATTTCGCTTTGTTTCCCAATTCTCTATAAAAGCTTTTTGGGTCATCAATAAATTGCTTATTTTGTACATTTCCTTTATATGTATTTGCATATCTTCTAAGTTTTTCTGCCTGTGCTGATATTTTTAATTTATTTGCGATAGTGCATGATAGATCCTGATCTGTTCTAATACTGCACATTGCTTTTATCACGTCTATCTTTCTGAGTATTTTTGTTGATCTGTTCCCTCTTCTATACTCTTCTTCTTCTAACAGTGACACTTCTTGTCTTAATTGCTTTATAGTTTTCTCTATTTGATACTTTCATGATGATCTGTTATTAATTTAGCTGCACAGAAAAATATATATTTACTCCTGTTATATCACATGAATCTCTGTGAACAGTCCTAATTACTGTGTTCATTTGTTTTATGAAACTACTAACTTATTTTTATTGACTTTCTGTAGTCTTTTTCATTGATATTAATATGCCTGTCCAGCTGTGTTAAATCAATCAACTCTTCTCTTAGATCATTTTCTTCTAAACTGAGGGCACATTCTTTGTTCTCCATTTCTTGTGTGCATTCTACAGAAAGTCCTAGAGCATCTTCCTGTGCCACATTCTCTTCAGTTTCATCCTGTGTCATCTGTTGCTCTTTCATATGGGAACTAGCACTCCTCAACATTGACTGTGTCAGAGTTTCCTGTTCCTTCCCTTGCTGTATAACTCCAACTGAACTTTTGTACTGGTTTCCTATGTAAGGCTCCAAAGTATTTTCAGATAGCAACTGATCAGGTGTTTCCCGCTCCACTGGTTTCTCCTTAATTTGGGGATCCATTGCTCTATCTTGCTGTGATGCTATCAGAGTTAGACTTTTTATACTAAATCCTACACTTTGCAGGTGCTCCATAACCTCAGTTTCTATTTCTTTAACTTCTCCATTACTAATCCTCTTTTCTTCTTTTCCTCTGTTTTATTATTTTTTTTTGTATTGTAAAATTTTCCCTATCCAGATGCCTTTGCCTGTATTTCTCTTCAAATATCTTTGGTGCTGCTCTTTTTGTATTGATTAGTTTTGACTTCTTCTTTGCATAAATATTGCACCATATTAAATCTCTTTTTCTTTCCCGTGTCCATATTCCTTCTTCAGATGTCTCCTGCTCCTCCTGTTTCTTCTTATTTGGGGGACTCGTTGTTTCATGCTGTGATATAACCTATATTAGACTTTCTTCCCTAAATCCTTCACTTTGCAGGCATTCCATAACTTCATCTTCTGTTTTTTTAACTTCTACTTTACTAATCTCCTGTTCTATGTTCCCCTCTTTGTGCTCTTATTGTTTGTATTGTGAAGTTTTCCATATCTGGATACATTTGCCTGCATTTCTCTTTGAATATATTTGAGGTTGCTTTTTTGTATTGATTAATTTGTCTTTCTCCTTTGCATAAATATTATACCCTAGCAGATCTCTCTTTCTTTCCCATGTCCATATTTCTTTTTTATACTTTTCAAAAATGTATAGATTTTGCTCTTTATATTTTCACACTTCCTCAATCATTTCTTTTTCCAAACGACCCAAGGTTTCTTGGTCTATATAATGTTTTTCATAAATCTGTTGAATTAATGAGAGCATATTTTTATTTGAAGCTTCCGACAGTTTTTTTCCCCAAACATCTTTTTTAAATTTACACATATGACAAAGGCAGTCTTACATTTACATAAATGAAAAACATACAAAATGATATCACTTTAGTTACAAACAGTTTACATTACAGACACCATTGAAACAACTATAGTTGTAAACATTATACATCACTTATAAACATCCAGTCATTGTCAGTTAAGCATTATATAGCTAATTCAAATCCTGCCTCTTAAACCTCATTCCTGCTCTGCATATATTGTTCCCACAATTACCATTTTTCCTATATAGTTTGTTCCTTCCCTTTTCTAAAGATCCCAATTCCAGTTGTTTTTTTTTTCTGTTACTATATTCAGTACTTCTAGTAAAATTGGTCTAGATTTTGATTTCCATTTTCTAGTAATTGCTTTTTCTGGAAGCTACCATAATTAGACTTAGCAAGGCTTTACTATGTCTAGGCAATTCCGATTTTATAGCATAACCCAAAAAAAAAATCATCTCCCCTGTCAGTCCGATCTGCTCACCCACCATCTCTGACAGAGTGGTCTGCAGGGAGTCCCAAAAGTCTACCAGGTCAAGTTGCTTCAAAAAACATATGTTCCCAGCTACCTCTTCCTTGCCCATCACACATTCACCATTTGCTATCCACCTGAGGAAAAATTCTTTGGAGTCTACTTGGGGTATAAAAATACCTATGTAAACACTTCTGGGAAAAGATCCTAAATCTTCTAGACTTTGTTGCATATTTGGGAGATATACATATATCCCCCCATTGTCTCTTTATGAATTGTTTATCCAGTCTCTCTTCCCAAGCCTTTCTAAGCTCCTCTGATTGATTTTTATAATTATCATGCAATATTGTATATCCTTTACTAATTATTCCTTTTTTAATGGCAACTTCTGTTCTAGATTCTACTAAAAACTTACCAGTGCTGATCTTTCATTTAGGAGCCCCCTATTTCTTTCTCTTTGCCTATACTCTGATATCAATCCTTGATATGGAAGGCAATCTCTAACCTGCAGTCCAAATAAATTATTGGCCTCTTCCCATTCTATTACTTTTCCCTTTCTAGTTATTTGCTCCCAATACCTTGGTTCCTTTGCCAGTTTTTTCCAATAAATTCCAGCCCCCTCTTGCCTATTATTTGTATCCCTGACCATAGTCAACCCTATCGGCAAAATCTCTTTTTTCCATTCTCGTGCTGGTTTGTTTTTTAGAATACTCCTTGCTATTTTATGAATATAATACTCTGTATGATTTTGGTTGTTCTCTGTAAGAATCTGCATCCAAAATTCCAATCTCTTTTTCTTGAGCTTCCTCCCTGTGTCAGCATCATTCATTTCCACTTTGAATTATAGTTTTCTGCTTGTGCTATGTATAAGAGCCTTAACTGTGTTGCTCTAAAATAGTCCCTCAGATTAGGTAAACCTAGTCCACCTTGTTCTATTGGAAGAATCACCTTATTCCACTTGACACAACACTTGTTGTCTTCCCTTCCCAGATAAAATCCTTCAACTCTTTTTTAATTGCTATCCACAACTTCTCCTCCAGTTGATAAATGTGTATGAGACTAAAGGGACTAAAAGCATTTTAATGGCTTGTATATTAGTATCCATATCCATATAACAAAACTTCCAGTTTCTCAATTTTTGTATTATCTTCTGTTTAGTCTCTTCCCACATATCCTTAGCTGCCACCACAGAGTCATTTCTAATCCATACTCCAAAATATTTCATTTTATCATGTCCACATACATATATATTGTTGGCCAATTTGTGTGTGGGTACATAATTTACCGCTATTGCCTTTTTTAGTTTCATTAATTTTATATCCTGAGAAGATTTGAAACTGTCTTAAAATGTTCCACAATACTGTAATGTCCCTTTCTGATTTTGTCATGTGTAAGATATATCATCTGCAAATACAGCCAGCTTTTCCTGACTACCATACCAATTATATCCTTGAATTTCTGAGACCCTTACTTTCTTTGCCAACAGTTCTAATTATAATGCAAACAACAAAGGGAAAAGTGGACAACCCTGACTGATTCCTCTACTCAAGCAGAAATTAGCAGAGAGGACCCCACCCACTTTAATTCACCCCTCTGATCCCTCACATGTTCTTCTAATCGACCTTATAATTGTATCAAGGAAAGCAAATGCTTCCATTGCCATGCTCATGAAGTCCCAGTCTTCTCTGTCAAATGCTTTCTCTGCATCAAGACCCACCAATGAAAGTGGTACTTTCTTATATTCTGCTTCCATCTGGATCATCAATGTTCAGTTAATATTGTCAAATATTTGCCTCCCCTCCAAAATACCACACTGATCCATATCTATCAATGTTGGTATCACTTTTGCCATTCTTTTAGCCAATATAGACATAAACAATTTATAATCCTGGTTTGGTATTAAAATTGGCCTGTATGAAGCTGGAAGTTTACCCACTTTAGGTATTAATGTTACCACCACCTTCTTCCAGGATGTTGGTACTTCTCCTCTTAAAATTCTGTTATACAAAACCTTCCAGATGTTTATCAATTTTTTCCTTCCTAACTTCCAAACTTCCAGAGGAACACTATCTATTCCTGGGGACTTTCCTGTAGATTGGTAATACATAGCCATTTTTATTTCATCCCTATCTATCCTGTTAGTAATTGAGACTCATCTACCTCTAGCTTTAGCATATTTTATTTTTTTCATAAACATTTCCATTTGTACCTTTTCTTGATTTCCATATTTCTCTGCTTTATACAAATTTTCATAACATTTCTGAAATATTTCTAATACTTCTACAGGGTCACTTGTTATCTTCCTTGCTATAGGCTCCCTAGGATTGGTGACTGCCCTTTCCACTTTTTGTTGCCTGAGTTGTTGTGCTAGACGTTTTTGTACTCTAGAATTATTATCAAAAAACAGTTGCTTAACAGCAATCTTTCTAAACTCATGCATATTATCAAGGTAATCTCTTATTTTTTGTTTAGCATTCTGCAGTTGGTCCTTTTTTTGTTCTGAGAAATTTCCCCTAATTTGTAATCCTTTAACATTTGTCAATCCCTCTAAATAATTCTTGTTACTGTTTAACCATATCTTCCTTTCTTTTATTTCCAACCTAGTTTTAAACTCCACTTTAATTTTATCCCACTCCTTAGCTATGTTTTCAGAAGATAAATCTATCTTCTCTACTAGCTTCTGAATTAATTCCACAACCCATTCCTTAAATTACTCTCTTTTCAACCGGTAGGTGGGATAGCACCAGGTAATTGGTGTTTTTATTTTAGTTGTTTTTGGTGCGTGATCTGAATTATTGGGTGTGTTTCAAGACCTTCAATTAAATGTACATGTTCATGTGAGCTATAAAATCTATCCAGCCAAGCCCAGTTTTTGTATCTCGGTGAGTAATATATATTCACTCTGAACTCTTAGTATTGAATTCACATCTTCCATGCCAAACGTTTTCATAAATTTCTTCAAAAATCTAACATTCCTTGCTATATTTTCCCTTCTATGCCCCCCAGACACATCTTCTCTGTTGCAAACCAAATTCCAGTCTCCACCTATAAGTAGTATTCCTTGATGAAAGCTAATTGTTTCTCCCAGAATTTTCTTAAGCTTGATTATAGCAGTTTTAAGGGGGATGTAAATGCATGCTAGTGTAATCCTCCTCCCTAGCCAGTATCCCTTAGTGCTATGTATTTTCCATTATTATCTTTTTTATCCTCTTCTATCACTGTTGGAGCTCATCTTGCAATTAATATAAGTACACTCCTCTTTTCCTTTGTCCCAGGTATTCCTCTGAATAACCATCCTGAAAACTTTTCTTTATCAAATTCACATGTTCATTTTTTTCCAGGTGTGTCTCCAGTGTAGCATAGCTATTTGCACTCTACGTTTTTTAATATAGTTCACTACGTTTTCTTTTTTTATATTTATCTGTAAGACAATTTAGATTGAAAGACATTACAGAACACATCATTTGCTTATATAGTTATTATTACCACCTTTTATATATAACTGCTCTTTTGCTAAATTTCTAGTTCCAACTTTCATGTGACGAGTGTATACTACTGTTTGGCAGGTTGGTCTTTTATACAGTTGTTTCATGTCATATCCATTTGCGCTTACGTCACAGTTTCCATAATTTTTTGTTATTTTGAAAGCCCTCAAATAGAACAAACACCCCTCCAAAAAACCCTCCTGAAACCTATGAACTTTACAATAACACGCAAAACTATGTACATCTTCAAATATTGACGTTTTTGCTTCCTACTAAGAACATAAGTTCTAAGTTGATAGCTACACAGACAGGCTAAAGTTAACCAAAAAGAAAGGTTAGTCATGCTAAGATGCATGGTACAGTCTGTACTATTAGTAAGTGCTATTTCATTTTTTATATCTATATAACTTCCCAGTTGAGAAAACACTTGAATGCTTTCAGTAAACACTTTCTCCAAGCCATTTTTCTTTATCAAATTGTCTTCTAGTGACATGCAAACCAGACACAAAACTGCTAAGGGTACCTTGTTTATCAGAAAAAAAGTAATAAACTTGTTACTGGATAATGCCTAGGGATTTTACCCAGTCATTCCCCAATACAAGCATGGGAAAAAGCACAGTAATTTTTCTTTTGTCATACTCGCTTAACCAGACCTTTCCGCTCTCCCCATCTTTCCCCTCCTCATTCTTTTTTTATTGCCATGCCTACATTTCTCAAAAGTGGACAAAGAAAAAGGGTGAACAAGAAAAAACAAAAGCACCTGTTTATATTAGTATCCCATTACATTTAAAAAAACCTGAGGAACTTTACTTCAAGTCTAACTGGTTTTGTATTATCTTTCAAGCTGTCACACCTGGGAAAACCCCTGATTGTTTTCAGGGAATATTATATCCTAGTCAATTTCTCTGTTCTTTTTTTCTTCTTTTCCCTCAGCCAACCCCCTTCCACCAGACTGTGTCCAGTTTTTTGTTATCAGATTGTCTCCATGGCGACATTTTTTTCATTTTTTTTCATTTACTTACTGTCTGTTTTAAAACAAAGGTCCTTAATCCGTCATTTCCTCATGCAATAATGAAAAAAGCACATTAATTTGAACTCTTTCATGCCCCTTAACCAAGCTCCCTTTTTCCTTTTTTTTTTTTTTTTTGTTAATCATTACCTTGCCTATGTTTCTCAAAACTGCACAAAAAGAAAAAGAGAAGAGGGGAGAAAAATAAAAACAACACCTGTTTACAATCCCCATTATGTCCAAAAATAGCATGCAAAGCCAACACAGATACACTACTATTAAGTGTTTTCTTTACTTGCAGTTAGCGTTCTCCCCTCTATTCCCCTTCCCAAAGCATTTTTCTGAACATTAATGGCATGAAGTAGGGCATATACTTGAGTCCCCAACTCAGCAAACAAATTTTGAAGATGTCCAATTTTTCCAGATTTTCTTGTGCTGTCATATTTCACAAATATAGTTAATGCTTTGTAATCCCACATTGTTACTGATTATATTACTGTTCTTCTCCCTCACCCAAATCCTGTCTCTGCTTCATTTCCAATGTACTGTTGATTCTTCTGGTCAGCTCTCATACTCCCTTCCTTCTCTCCAACATTTTCTGTTGAAATACTGGAAAAGGTCTCACAGGTGCAGTCTCTCTCTGGTCTTTATTACCAGAGGAGCGAGACACCGAATCTCATTCTGTTTCACAGCTCAGTTTTTGTTGGACAAACTTTTGTATTTTTTCCTTAGCATGCACTTCATCAAAAAATGATTTTGTCCCTCCAGAGAAGAACACCTTGAAGACAGCTGGATACAGCAGTTTTAATCTCACATCTGCCTCTGCATTCTCTGACTAGAGGGATGAATTTACTTCTCTTTTGCTTGTGTACAATGAGTAATCATTCTCCAGAAACACTCTGCTGTCACCTGCTTTTAGTATTTTATCCTTCTGCCACAGTTTTGACAAAATCAGTTCCTTCTGCTGGTAGGATTCTATCCTCACTATTAAGGGTCTATGTTGCTTTCTTATAGCTAGATTTGGAGCATATACATGGAATACCAGTCCAGTTGCTTATTTGTGCTTCCATAAATTTAATGCAGTCTGTTCCTTCCAGCTTCTTTGGTGTAGCTGAAAATCTCAAGTTTTCTCTACGTGCTCTGTCCTCTAATTATATTATTTTTTTGAAACATCTCTTCATGAGCAGCCTCATATTCATCCAGCATTTTCTTCATTTTGACTTCTGATTTTTGCAGCTTTATCATCTCATCTGAATATCTGCTTAAAGCTTCTTTTATTTGTTACAACCTTTTGCTGTTTGTGTTATACTATATCAGTGTTTTGTTTATTTTAACCAGGTCAGTATGCAGTTGTCTTATATCTTCCAGTAGGTTATTGGAGGTTATGTCTGAAGGTTGCATTACTTTTTGCTGAACAGCTGCAGAACTCTCCCTAGTCAGTGTTTCTTTCTCACTTTTTGTAGATGATTTCTTCCAGGTCTTCTGTATTTCTTTATTCCTGGCATTGTACTTACTATTCAGTTACTGAAATTCACCCATAAAGACAAGTCTACTGGCCTTCTCTGCTGAGTTTCTGTTTTCACATTGGGAGAGCTAAAAACAAGCTGTTACTCAGTGTGCAGCCATCTTGGAACTCCCGCATCACAATCAAAGCTTCTGACAGTTTTTCTTGTAAAGGTATTTTTCTGTCCTCTAATTGTTCTCTCAGTCTTTTTGCATATCCCTGGTTTTTAAATTCTCCAAATATTTTGGGTTTCTAATACCATGATTGGAATGGATCCCATTCCTAAGTCAAAGTACAATTAAAGTTCATGAAATTAGTATTGTTTCAGTCTTTGATGTCAGCCAGAAGTGCTCTTTGCAACACCTCCAATGTGCCCAGTAATGACTCCTTTTGCAATTCTTATAGGGTTACATGTATTGGTAACATATCTAAATATGATTGTTGAGTCTTTTTTTATAAGACCCGTTCCTTCTACTGCTATTGGAACTATCTGGGTATCTTTCTTCCACATTGCTCTCGTTTATGCCTGCAAATCCTGATATTTTATGACTTTGTGTCTCTCTCTCTACGCAAGACACTGTAGTCACTGGGTGTGGTGATTTGAATGATCAACGCTACTTTTGTCTTCTTTTCATGGACCACTAAAGCCAGTTTTCTACCATTTATCTTTTGAACTGTTGGTAATGGAAGATCCCACGTGAGGTTAACTTCATCATTTTCTATGATGCTTGTGGCTGGTTAGGCTTATGAGTATATAGTTCCCAGGGTCAGTTGATTGGACCCCCTTTGTGCAAGGGGATTACTGTTGCTATTCTCCACTCTGCTGGAATATAGCCAGTTCTCAGGCTATGGTTAAAGACCAAGTTAAGTGGTTCTGCTAGGTCTTGTTTTAGATTGCTAAGTTAGCAGCTTGGGAGGTTATCTGGTCCCACTGAGGCTGTGTTTTTGACCTTGGAGAGCACAGATATGACCTGCACTCTAGTGATACTAGGGAGGGGGCTAGTGTCAGGAATAGTTTGAGATATGGTTGGTGGGGATGGGGGGGTGAGGTTTGTGCCAAATCTGTTGGCAAGCAGGTTGGCAATTTCCTCAGGTGCCGTATTAGTGGTGCCATCCACAACTAGTTTGGCACATAGCTGGGTATTCCCTTTTAAAATTCTGATGTAGCTAAAGAATGTGTTATGGTTATCCTTAGCTAGGGAAGATATTTTAGTTTCATAATTAGCTTTAGAGGACTTAACAAAATGTCTGGTTTGCTTGTTCATGCATGCTGTGGAGGGTTTTTTTTTCTACTGAGTCAGTTCCCTTATGCTCTTGGATATCAGTTTCTTCCTCTTGTTATATAACCTATTTATACTTGAGGTCCACTTATTTTTATGGGAGGACCTGGTTTTGATCTGGTCAGGTACAGATAAGTCTATACAGTTGTTTAGGTGTTGTACACCTTTGCATAGAAGTCATTATTGGCTGTGTTTGCAGGGGACTTGAAACTTTTTATACTATTTTTTAGTTGGCTGTAGTTAGCATTGGAAAAACTTTTTACTTTTATTGCTGTTGTGGGGATGTCAGATCTGATAGTTACTTCAAATGAGATTGATTTATGGTCTGACCTTACCAAGGAGAGTAACACATGGGGTGAGGGGTGCAGAAACCACTCCCATGTTGGTGAGTACCAAATCTAGAACATTTGAGCCATTTGTGGAGGTGTGGACTATCTGTTCCAGGGCATTTGTATTGGTAAAGTCCAGGAACCTCTGGGTGGCTATGTTTGTGCTCGAGTATGTTGCCCAGTCAATGAAATCTCTTATGACCAAGGTGTTTGGCTGTATGGTGAGTGACTCCAGAAGGTCCAGGTAGGCAATATGTTTTTTTTGGTTCATGGTAGGGGACCTGTACCTAACAATGATGTGATAGGATACTTTGCCTATAGTTAGCTGGACCTGGAGTAGCTCAAGAGATTCATACTGTGGTTAGTCTCAAGGTGTCATCATCATCTTCTTTCGGCTTTTCCCGTTAGGGGTCACCACAGCGGATCATCTGTTTCCATTTCTTCCTGTCCTCTGCATCTTGGTCTGTCACACCAACCACCTGCATGCCCTCTCTCACCACATCCATAAACCTTATCTTAGGCCCTCCTCTTTTCCTGTTACCTGGCAGCTTCATCCTTAGCATCTTTTTCCCAATATACTCAGCGTCCCTCCTCAGCACATGTCCAAACCAACGTAATCTTGCCTCTCTGGCATTGTCTCCAAACCTTCCAACCTGGGCTGACCCTCTAATATACTTATCCCTGATCCTGTCCACCCTCGTCACACCCAGTGCAAATCTTAACATCTTTAAGTCTGCCACATCCAGCTCTAACTCCTGCCTTTTTGTCAATGCCACTGTCTCCAACCCATATAACATAGCTGGTCTCACTACCCTCTTGTAGACCTTCCCTTTCACTCTTACTGGTACTCATCTGTCATAAATCACTCCTGACACTCTTCTCCACCCACTCCATCCTGCCTGTACTCTCTTCTTCACCTCTCTTCCACACTCACCATTACTCTGAACTATTGATCCCAAGTATTTAAACTCATTCACCTTCGCTACCTCTACTCCCTGCATCCTCACCATTCCTCTATCCTCCCTCTCATTCACACACATATATTCTGTCTTAGTCCTGGGTGCACTTAGCTTTAATGAAGATAGATACACCTTTGCCTTTGGTTCTTACATGCTCATTCTCGTTTTGAGGTCTAAACGTGTAGAAAGCATTGTAGCCTTGCATGGCCAGGGTGCTTTCTGCAGCCCTGAACCATATCTCCGTGTCTTCACAGACATCAGAATCTTCCAGGGAAAGTAGTGCTTCTAGGGAGTGCAGTTTCCTGTTTAGGCTCCTAGCATTAAGCAGCATAACCTTGTGTTTGTCTCAAGTGGGTTTTGTTACATCAGAAGTTTTATTTTTTTGTTGTTGCCTAAGAAGGCACAATGGGGGAGGCAAGAGCCTTTCCCAGTATCAGAAAGCCAAGAGGAGACAGGTGCAGACCATGTCTGGCAAAGCAGAGCAATCTGTCAACTATATCCTCCCAGGCTGACAGATACTGGATCCCACTGGAATGACACCAGAAGCTAAGCCAATTGTTGAAGTCTATCATTTTTGTCTATATCGTGGCATGATTCTGGGTGAAGGTAGAATGTCGCTAAGGGCTAGGGTCATACCTGCCTGGGACACACAGTCTGAGAGTTCAGTCATGTCTCTCTTCATATAGTCCAGAGAGGTAGATCTCAAGTGATTCACTGCAACATGGACTATGACAGAGTCATAGCAGTACTTGTTGATGAGCAACTTGAGTGCATGCATGACATGATGGATCTTGGCACCTGAGAGACAGTTGACTGTGATCTTCTCCTTGTCCAGCCTGTTAAGGGGGACATCTGTATGTCTCACTATTGAGTCACCTATGACCAAGACATTTGATCTTGAGGTGTTTTGCCTTAGGGGCTTATTTGCTGAGACACTGGTATGTGTCTTATGTGTAGTGGATTCTGTAAGTGTTCCAGTATGTGTGAGTGGTTTGCACTTGGGAGGTCTCTGGTCTTTTGGTAGGCCCTTAGTGGGTACCTCTGCATATGTGAATTTGTGTGTCGTGACCTCAACTTGTGTGAGAGGAGAGGTGTGTGTGCTGACAACCTGTTTAATGTCCTGTTTATTGTTATATGAGAGGATTGATTTCAATTTCATGGTATAGTTACACTCTCACAAATTTTATTTGTTTGCTTTAGGAGGAAGCGGTTTGTCAGTATATATGAAGCAATTGCTACATTGCCTCAGTATGCCCATGTCAATCAAGCTTACTGGAGAAATGTTGGGAAACTGACTGTCCATTGTAGCAGGTTGAACCGTAAATACTATTAGGGAGTGGGCACCTTAGATCAGCTTTTGCTCTAGGATCAGCAAGCGAACTTATTCTATTGAGGATAGGGATGAAACAGTATGGCAATGCTGCTCAGTGCTTAGCTGAGGTGCATGCAGTGCAAAAGTGTGCAGCTGGGAAGCTTTTGAGGATTCTACTGACTGATGTCTAGGGAAATTACCACAATTAACAGAACTTACTGAAGGAACAGGTTCATAACCTAGAGATTGCCCATGTTATGGAACAGACTTCCCATACATGTCAAGCAGAGCACCTCGCTGACTCTCTTCAACAGAAATCTTGATGAGCGGATGGGAAATAGAAAATTCACCCCGGGGATAACTCCAGTGGCTCTACTCAACAGAGGCACTGGGAACTAAGGTCAGGTGGCATGATGCCAGGGTAATCCTATGGCTAAGCTTGTAAAGACCCCAGGGACATTAGCCTAGTACACACCTATGAACCTAAAAAAATTGTTTCAAGGCCTTTGCATCTATACAGGGCACCACTAACTCCTGTTGAGTGGTGCACAGCTATGTGCAAACACAAGGCTTAAATTGTTGTTGTGTCTTTCGGCTTTTCCCGGTTAGGGGTCGCCACAGTGGAACTCCAGTCCGCTAATGATTGGCAGTAGATTTTTACGTGTCGAGTTGCTGGCCCTGACGCACAACCTTCAACGAAGGTACGCCTATTCACGCATGTCTCTACACAGAAGACGCTTTATGTGAGAATCGAACAGGACAACGTCTTACTGTGAGGTGACAATGCTACCACAGCACCACCACTGCAGTAAACACAAGGCTTAAATACAATTGGAATTAAACAGTTTTAACACAGAGTACTAATGGGAAAGCCCCAGACTGAGCCTTTCTCCAGCAATCCCCAACTCAGATGCGTCTTGAGCTACACACTTCTACCACAAGTATGGAGGGAGGTTTTGTTAATGTAAGGTAGCTGGTTTTAGTGCTCAGTTGATAACAAACAGTTTAGATTTAGCAAGTTAATCTAGCCTATGCTATGTAAGGTAGAAGTACTAAAGATTCAAAGTGCAGAATAAAACAGTCTCAACACCAAAAACAGTAAAATGAAGCAGCAATTCAATTAACTACTGTTCACAAATTGCAATACAGGCTTAAAAATGTACTTATTTTTCAGTTGATTTCAGTGGATGCGTTGGATTTCAGTTCAGATGCACTTCAGATCTCTGGCTAAAGTTGAAAAACTCTGAGCAGATCCAGTAAACTGAGAGCAAGCCCTCACAAACATGAAGCTTAAATACAAGTGGAACTTTAACTAAGATCCAGTCAAAAATTACCAATATTTACATTAAGTAAAATATAATTCTTAAGTCAGTGAAAAAGCAGAAAGAGAGTAAAGCAAAGTCAGATAGAGGAAGAAGGAATGCCATAGAGGTTGGGAGACATGGCCTTTGCTAAACAGGTACACAAGGCTTGTTTTAACAAGTACATTTTAAGTTCTCTTCTGAATTTGGAGTAGTGTTTTTTTCTGTAGGTGTGTTTTAATGAAATTACCAAAGTGAGGCAACAGTAGAAGAGAGTCATGTTTAGTTCAGTGGAGGTTAATTCTAGGAGTTGACAGAGAGCTGTCTGTGAATAGTGCCTTAGGTTACAAGAAGAGTCTTTTGGAGTTTAGCTGGCAGAGGTGAAAGAGTTTTGAGATTATGTAGTTGAAAGTGCAGAGACCCTTTATTTATGGATTTGTTGTCTGAGTGACTGATTGTGCTACATTCTACTTCATTTTTGTACTGAAATCTGCAGCAGAGTACATATAACATGTCTACCCATTATTACATCATTAGAAGGTGGGCCAGATGACACAGATTGAGGAAGCAGGTGGACTGCTGTTCAGCTCACACAAAATACATATGACTTTATCAAGATAATAAATATATTTTCCAACAATAATTGTGGCAATAAGGATAAATGATTCACTTAAAACCAAGAAATATGTCCAAAAAACATAAAGGTGAATCAAGCAATAAGGCAGTATAAAAAACTTTTATTAAAATTATCACATAAGCGCTTTCACAGTTGAGACACTGGTTCATCAGATGTTCAAAGGTTTTAACTCATACATATGCTTTAAATACTACACAGCATTAGACCAACAACCAATTAGAAAAATTCCCTCCAAATACATTATTCTCTCCATTGGCATTTAAAGTAATAGCAAAAGGTATTCTGTGTATATATATATTGTGTCAAGTCATATAATCTTATTTATACAAAGGTCTATCTTTCAAGAGGGGTTTGAGCAGTACCTTATCATTGAGACCAAAACTGGCATCAGCTTGCAGTCTGATTATCCATTTTGCTTCAGATACCTCGGTTTTATTCTCTATATCCCCCCTCTATAATCAGCTGTTACTCTCTCTGTAACTCTTTCTTGCAAACTTTTACATCAAGAAAATTAATTTCACTCCATGAGGTATTCATATCAAACCTCAGGAAGGATGTACTTCCATTTAGGTGGTCAGTAAATAAAGGTAATTCACGTTCAAGGCCATCACATAATAAAAACAAGTCATCTACAAAGAGCCTATAAAATATAACTTGTTTACATCTACAGGTCCCTAAAAACATACCATTTTCCCATTTAGCCATCACTAAACTTGCATACCTATTCGCTGTGGGCATACCCATCACAACACCTTCTTTTTGCAAATATAATTCCTGATCAAATAAAAGCACATTGTTTTCAAGTATTAGTTCCATCAACAAACATACTAAATCTATAGAACTGTGAGTTAAAGATCCTTGCTCTACTAAATAACATCTCAACATATCAGTGCCCTTCACATTAGGTATCATAGTGAACAGGGACTGTACGTATGGTGTGACAAATAACAAATTTCTAGAATCTGGAGATATCTAATTTAAGAATTTATATAAATCATTTAAGAACTGTTTCGTGTCTCTTAGAATATATTCATTCTTGTCTACTATCTGTTTTAACATTTTCTCTTTATAGATAGAGGTTCAGTGCACCATCCCCGGCCTGAATGGTAGATATAATGAATCTTTGTCTATTTTGACAAGCCCATGAATCACTGACCGATAGTAGACAAGAATGAATATATTCTAAGGATCTAAGGGATCATTTATATCCTCATGTATAAATACATATGAGCATCTTTTTTTGTTCATAGGTTCATAGGTTGCTACTAGGCTATCGGCCCCAGGGCCTATACAAGCCTAGCCATAACAATTCCCTGGCTATTTCTTCCCACACTATTTACTTCCCTGGACCCCTGTCTAGCTGATCACTGACGTGATCCCCGGGGTGACTTTCCTTCTCCCATCCAATCATCAAGGTTACTTTTGAAGAGGGCCAAAGAGGCACTCTACTTGATATGTATGGGCAGTCTATTCCAGAGTCTGGGGAGTCTCTGGGTCAGGAACCTCCAGCATGTTTTGTTTATTGTGATGACAAGGTTTAGATCCCTGGAGCATGTGGCTCTGAGGGATTGGGATTTCTTTAAGTGTAGCCTGTACAACAGCTCTGGGCTTGACATGGCCTTGTATGTTAAGCAGAGATCACCTCTGAGTAGACCATATGTGACAGAGTATAGCTGGAGTTTATTAAGACGGTCAGCATAGTGCATCTGCTTTAGGCCTGTGATTCTTTTAGTGAGGTATTTCTGCAGCCTTTCCAGTTGTTGCAGGTGTCTTGAGAGGTACATACCAAACGGGGCGTTGCATTCTATAATGAGTCTAATGAGGGATGAGTATAGTGGGACAATGACCTCCTTTTTTCTGGATGAAAAGCCCTTAGTGATGAGGTGTGCCACATAGAAGGATTTTCTGACTGTTGTGGTGATGTGGTTATCGAAGGTGAGACCACTGTCCACCTGTGTCCCTAAGTCTCTTATCACACTTTTGGTGTTTAGTGTACTGCCACCTATGTGGTAATTCATGGGTACATGTTTTTTCCCAAAGGGGATAACTATACATTTCTTGGCATTGAGCTTGAGCCCATGGCTCTGGCACCAAGCATCTGTTTCTGTAAGGCCCTTTTGTAGAGTATCCACATCATTTGGAGATTCAATAATGGCTCCCAGTTTGCTGTCATCTGAGAACTTTGTTAGCCAGAGTCCCTTAGTATTGGCCTGTACTTCAGAGAAGTAGATGCAAACAAGAGTGGTCTCTGGACTGAACCCTGCAGTACTCCACTTGTCACTTGTCTGGAGTTGGATTTGGAGTCAGCTACGTTTACAGTGTGGGATCTGTTAGTAAGCCAGTTGGCAACCCATCAAGTGATGTAGGGATTAATGCCCAGCTTAGTAAGCTTATCTATGATTCCAGAGTGGGGGATGGTGTCAAAGGCCTTGGCGAGGTCCACATGTCAATATGTTGATATTTTACTTCCTAATTTGTAAACTGGCCCTATCCAACTTCAGCCCAGTTTAAGAATTTAGTTACTTTTTTAGTCAGTTGTCTTATTCTTGCCTTCCTAACATCCTTCATGATCAAATCTCTGATCATGTGTATACCCCCACCTGTCTTATGAACAGGGAGTAGCAGACCTTCCAATTACTAGACTATCCTCCTAGTTGGCTGTTTGTTGTCTTTTCAGCATATTCCTTCTCCCTTAGGCTTGGCTGATGGTAGTAAATTTTGGCTCCCTTGTGGTTGTTAGAAATCAGCCATGTCCTGGAATCTATCCACACCCCTCCACCCTAGCCTCTTCCCTATACCAGTCTTACTTGCCACTTCAAACTGGGCCCTCCCTTAAGCAGTAAGGGGAACAGATGGACAGTGTAATCAGTTAGTGGGATGAGGATACAGAGGAGGTCAGGATGTTCAGGTACAGTGCCATGTACACAACTGTATAAGGGTTTATTCATGCTAATTAGGGGGTGGAGATTCCTGGAGGGCAGGGCTTAATGACATCATGAGCATCACTACATGCAGCATCAGTCAGGTCTAACCCTCTGCAATTCTGAGATTATTGGTGATCTGACAGTGATCATATAACTACTGTTAGCCACCATGGAATGCCTCTGAACTGCTGTCAGGAAACTGCCTTCCCCCACAGAATGGACAAGCTAACAACCATTACTTATTCTCATCTCAGCTGCTTACTACATAAGCACAGTAGTATTATGTTTATTTGTCAGAGACTGATGTGCTGATACCAACAGGATGGATCAAAAAATACTATCTGTCTGGTTAGACCCATGTAGAATAGAAGTATAGCACAGAAAGCCATATACATATATAGGTTATTATATAGATTGTAGAATCTTACATCCTGGTATATAGGTCTCCAAATAAGTATAGCAGGATCCCAGAAGAGCTCCACATGAATCAACATAGACCCATACAGTATATATACTAGTATGAAAACACAACACGTAGCAGACAGATATGTGTGCATGAAATAGCAAACTACTGCAAACTCTGTAATATAATTATTGCATACTTGTTGCAAAAGGTATTCAACAGGCAAGATAAAAAATGAATAATCTGTGACCACACCAGTGAAAAATGAAATAGGCCATATACTACTTACAAAAAAATCTGTGAGAAGACTGAACAAGACCAAAGACATCTGCTTGTAAGTGACAGCAAAACATAAATCAAGTGCACTTAGAATAATGTATATAAGTTGCAGGCACACACACACTCTGCTATGTTAACCTTGAAATAAATTTCATTCTGAGTTTCATTACCTTGAATACATAATGCTCTACACATGTACTCATGGAGGACATTAATTTGTAAAAATGTGTAAAAACTAAAAAGCATATTGTTTTTATGGGAGCAACTTTCTGTACCCTCACATCCTCATAGCCTTACAATGAGGTTGTTCACTCAAATACAGAATGATTATTAATCCAAGTAAATAATTACTCTTTCTCTGCTACCCATCACCTTGAAGAAAACTAAACTACATGTGTTTGGGTGATTGCATATTGCTAGACTAAACAGAGAGTGAACAGTTACCAAGGAGACAGCAAGTCAAGAAGATACAGCTTGAGATACTCAAGACTGAGCAAACAAAGCTCAAGCAAATCACAGTGCACTGCTCACAAATCCATGGTGAGGTTAACTGTGCACAAACAACTCATTACAAACAGAAACACAATACTAAAAGAACATGGAAACAATGAAGAGTCAGTGTAGCAGGAAAAGGGGCATAATAGTAAACTGTATAGAGTGGGGCACATCATCTTAAAAGCAATTGTGATTTACATCTCCTGAGACATTATCATTTTATGTCTGATGTCATTATAGGTTCGTAGGTGAGTATTAGGCTAGCTCCCCCTGAGGACCTTTATAAGCCTGGAGAAGTTCTCCTTAATGAGAATCAAGCCCTGTACCTCTTAAATGTGAGGTAACCACATTATGACAACCCTCAGTTCTCGATGTGGTCAGAACAGATGAGAAATGCCATATCACTGGAGCGAAACAAGCATGGTACTGGACTGTAACACTACCTCACCGAAACTTATGTGCATGTGGCTAAACAAAACTTACACAGTGCCATCTCGTTCTACAGTTTCCCAATCACAGTGCATCCAGCAGTAAGGGGATGTCATTAGACATCCTGGATGACACTAATTGTGTGGCTGATAGCAATAGGAACACAGAACGATATTTTCCACATATGTGCCTCCATTGTTGGAATTAATGAACAGTTGTATGAGACAAGTGACATAGACACTTGTAATACAAAAAATATGTCAGTACCTGTGCTACCACATGGCTTATCGTATTATGCCCGAGGAAAACTTTATAGTAGTCATATTCTCATGTGAATGGGTTGAGCAGGATGAAATTAGAATACTGACAGAGACAAGCAGTTCAGTATGTCACACACTGTAGCAAAATGGCACAGACAATAATAGCATGTAGATCACAAGTACGTGTAATTTTGTGTTACAAAATGCACATAACAGGTGCTTCAATCATGGCCAAAGAAATGATCAAATATTTCAAGGAACATTTAATACAGTCTTATTACTAAGTAATGTTTTTTTCAGTGTAGATGGGGGAAAATGTGATACTTCTCTAAAAACTGGCTATACATGTCTGAGTTGCATGCACAACAAGGGAGTTTACCCTGGATATACACACACATTTACAGAGCTCAGTTTAAGTATGCACACACTGATGGAAGGTGTAATACATTTAGAATGCTCATATGTTCCAGAGAACTGGATTTATGTGACAGCAATCGCATGATTAGCCCCACGCACACACATATGCATAGTGATGTATTTATTTATTTGATTGGCAACAAATAAGGTGGGTTGGAAGACTGAACCAAAAGATCAACTGTAATCATATAAACATAGCAGTTTAACAAATGATTAGAACTAAAAAAATAAATAAATCATCAACAATAATATTATGCAAAAGATTTACTTGAAACAGTACAATATAGAAAAGTTTATATGAACCATTTGCATTTGGTATTAAAGTGATGAACTGACTTAACATGACATGAAATAAAATGGCCAACTTTCAAATACAGCACATTGTAGTGACATTGCTGTGCTTCCTCATGGCACAGTTTATCAGATTGTAGGTAACCACAGAGTAGCTGTGAATGCTGACACATGCTAATTGCAGCAACCTTGATAATTGGTGAAAAGTAAAGCTGCCCAACTATATGCACTTCTGCCAAGAATACCTAAGCTATTATGTAATAAGCTGCAAAGTGATTCACATAAGCAGCAGTAAATTCAGTAGAAAATAATAAAGTGGGTGAAATGCACACTTCTACATGCAGAATGAGTCTTCATTCCCATAAGTTGCCCTTGCAGATGATCATGCTGATAATGTATTATCAGTGTGTAAATGACATGCACAGCAGTCTGAGCATCATCTCAGTGTGTTAGTGAGATGTACAGCCATCTGAGCATCATATCAGTGTGTTAGTGAGATGTACAGCCATTTGAGCATCGTATCAGTGTCTTAGTAAGATATACAGAAGTCTGAGCATCATATCAGTGTATCAGTGAGATGTACAGCAGTCTGAGAATCATCTCAGTGCATTAGTGAGATGCATAGCCATTTGAGCATCATATCAATGAGTTAGTGAGATGTACAGCTGTTTGAGCATCATATCAGTGTGTTAGTCAGAAATACAGCAGTCTGAGCATCATATCAGTGTATAAATGACATGTACAGCGGTCTGGGCATCATATCATTGTGTTAGTGAGATGTATAGCAGTCTGAGCATCATATCAGTGTGTTAGTGAGATGTACAGCAGTCTGAGCATCATCTCAGTGTGTCAGTGAGATGTACCGCAGTTTGAGCATCATAGTGTGTAAATGACATGTACAGCAGTCTGAGCATCATCTCAATGTGTTAGTGAGATGTACAGCAGTCTGGTAATCATCTCAGTGTGTTAATGAAATATACAGCCATCTGAGCATCATATTAGTGTGTTAGTGAGATGTACAGCCATTTGAGCAACATATCAGTGTGTTAGTCAGATGTACATCAGTCTGAGCATCATATCAGTGTATAAATGACATGTACAGCAATCTGGGCATCATATCAGTGTGTTAATGAGATGTACAGCACTCTGAGCATCATATCCATGTGTAAATGAGATGCACAGTAGTCTGAGCATCATATCAGTGTATAAATGAGATGTACAGCAGTCTGCGCATCATATCAGTGTGTAAATGACATATACAGCAGTCTGAGCATCATATCAGTGTGTTAGTGAGATGTACAGCAGTCTGAGCATCATCTCAGAGTGTTAGTGAGATGTACAGCAGTCTGAGCATCCTATCAGTGTGTAAGTGAGATGTGCAGCAGTATGAGCATCATATCAGTGTGTTTGTGAAATGTACAGCAGTATGAGCATCATATCAGTGTGTAAGTGAGATGTACAGCAGTCTGAGCATCATATCAGTGTGTTAGTGAGATGTACATCAGTCTGAGCATCATATCAGTGTGTTAGTGAGATGTGCAGCAGTATGAGCATCATATCAGTGTGTTTGTGAGATGTACAGCAGTCTGAGCATCATAGTGTATAAATGACATGTACAGCAGTCTGAGCATCATTTCAGTGTGTTAGTGAGATGTACAGCAGTATGAGCATCATATCAGTGTGTAAGTGAGATGTACAGCAGTCTGAGCATCATATCAGTGTGTTAGTGAGATGTACAGCAGTCTGAGCATCATATCAGTGTGTTAGTGAGATGTACAGCAGTCTGAGCATCATATCAGTGTGGTAGTGAGATGTACAACAGTCTGAACATCATGTCAGAGTGTTAGTGAGATGTACAGCAGTCTGAGCATCCTATCAGTGTGTAAGTGAGATGTGCAGCAGTATGAGCATCATATCAGTGTGTTTGTGAAATGTACAGCAGTATGAGCATCATATCAGTGTATAAATGAGATGTACAGCAGTCTGCACATCATATCAGTGTGTAAATGACATATACAGCAGTCTGAGCATCATATCAGTGTGTTAGTGAGATGTACAGCAGTCTGAGCATCATCTCAGAGTGTTAGTGAGATGTACAGCCATCTGAGCATCATATCAGTGTGTTAGTGAGATGTACAGCCATTTGAGCATCGTATCAGTGTCTTAGTAAGATATACAGAAGTCTGAGCATCATATCAGTGTATCAGTGAGATGTACAGCAGTCTGAGAATCATCTCAGTGCATTAGTGAGATGCATAGCCATTTGAGCATCATATCAATGAGTTAGTGAGATGTACAGCTGTTTGAGCATCATATCAGTGTGTTAGTCAGAAATACAGCAGTCTGAGCATCATATCAGTGTATAAATGACATGTACAGCGGTCTGGGCATCATATCATTGTGTTAGTGAGATGTATAGCAGTCTGAGCATCATATCAGTGTGTTAGTGAGATGTACAGCAGTCTGAGCATCATCTCAGTGTGTCAGTGAGATGTACCGCAGTTTGAGCATCATAGTGTGTAAATGACATGTACAGCAGTCTGAGCATCATCTCAATGTGTTAGTGAGATGTACAGCAGTCTGGTAATCATCTCAGTGTGTTAATGAAATATACAGCCATCTGAGCATCATATTAGTGTGTTAGTGAGATGTACAGCCATTTGAGCAACATATCAGTGTGTTAGTCAGATGTACATCAGTCTGAGCATCATATCAGTGTATAAATGACATGTACAGCAATCTGGGCATCATATCAGTGTGTTAATGAGATGTACAGCACTCTGAGCATCATATCCATGTGTAAATGAGATGCACAGTAGTCTGAGCATCATATCAGTGTATAAATGAGATGTACAGCAGTCTGCGCATCATATCAGTGTGTAAATGACATATACAGCAGCCTGAGCATCATATCAGTGTGTTAGTGAGATGTACAGCAGTCTGAGCATCATCTCAGAGTGTTAGTGAGATGTACAGCAGTCTGAGCATCCTATCAGTGTGTAAGTGAGATGTGCAGCAGTATGAGCATCATATCAGTGTGTTTGTGAAATGTACAGCAGTATGAGCATCATATCAGTGGGTAAGTGAGATGTACAGCAGTCTGAGCATCATATCAGTGTGTTAGTGAGATGTACATCAGTCTGAGCATCATATCAGTGTGTTAGTGAGATGTGCAGCAGTATGAGCATCATATCAGTGTGTTTGTGAGATGTACAGCAGTCTGAGCATCATAGTGTATAAATGACATGTACAGCAGTCTGAGCATCATTTCAGTGTGTTAGTGAGATGTACAGCAGTATGAGCATCATATCAGTGTGTAAGTGAGATGTACAGCAGTCTGAGCATCATATCAGTGTGTTAGTGAGATGTACAGCAGTCTGAGCATCATATCAGTGTGTTAGTGAGATGTACAGCAGTCTGAGCATCATATCAGTGTGGTAGTGAGATGTACAACAGTCTGAACATCATCTCAGAGTGTTAGTGAGATGTACAGCAGTCTGAGCATCCTATCAGTGTGTAAGTGAGATGTGCAGCAGTATGAGCATCATATCAGTGTGTTTGTGAAATGTACAGCAGTATGAGCATCATATCAGTGTATAAATGAGATGTACAGCAGTCTGCACATCATATCAGTGTGTAAATGACATATACAGCAGTCTGAGCATCATATCAGTGTGTTAGTGAGATGTACAGCAGTCTGAGCATCATCTCAGAGTGTTAGTGAGATGTACAGCAGTCTGAGCATCCTATCAGTGTGTAAGTGAGATGTGCAGCAGTATGAGCATCATATCAGTGTGTAAGTGAGATGTACAGCAGTCTGAGCATCATATCAGTGTGTTAGTGAGATGTACATCAGTCTGAGCATCATATCAGTGTGTTAGTGAGATGTGCAGCGGTATGAGCATCATATCAGTGTGTTTGTGAGATGTACAGCAGTCTGAGCATCATAGTGTATAAATGACATGTACAGCAGTCTGAGCATCATTTCAGTGTGTTTGTGAGATGTACAGCAGTATGAGCATCATATCAGTGTGTAAGTGAGATGTACAGCAGTCTGAGCATCATATCAGTGTGTTAGTGAGATGTACAGCAGTCTGAGCATCATCTCAGAGTGTTAGTGAGATGTACAGCAGTCTGAGCATCCTATCAGTGTGTAAGTGAGATGTGCAGCAGTATGAGCATCATATCAATGTGTTTGTGAAATGTACAGCAGTATGAGCATCATATCAGTGTGTAAGTGAGATGTACAGCAGTCTGAGCATCATATCAGTGTGTTAGTGAGATGTACATCAGTCTGAGCATCATATCAGTGTGTTAGTGAGATGTGCAGCAGTATGAGCATCATATCAGTGTGTTTGTGAGATGTACAGCAGTCTGAGCATCATAGTGTATAAATGACATGTACAGCAGTCTGAGCATCATTTCAGTGTGTTAGTGAGATGTACAGCAGTATGAGCATCATATCAGTGTGTAAGTGAGATGTACAGCAGTCTGAGCATCATATCAGTGTGTTAGTGAGATGTACAGCAGTCTGAGCATCATATCAGTGTGTTAGTGAAATGTACAGCAGTCTGAGCATCATATCAGTGTGGTAGTGAGATGTACAGCAGTCTGAACATCATATCAGTCTGTTAGTGAGATGTACAGTCATCTGAGCATCATATCAGTGTGTTAGTGAGATGTACAGCCATCTGAACATCATATCAGTGTGTTAGTGAGATGTACAGCAGTCTGAGCATCATATCAGTGTGTAAGTGAGATGTACAGCAGTCTGAGCATCATAGTGTGTAAATGAAATATATAGCACTCTATGCATCATATCAGTGTGTTAGTGAGCAATCTGAGCATCATATCAGTGTGTTAGTGAGATGCACAGCAGTCTGAGCATCATATCAGTGTGTTAGTGAGATGTACAGCAGTTCGACCATCATATCTGTGTGTTAGTGAGATGTACAGCAGTTGGAGCATCATATCAGTGTGTTAGTCAGATGTGCAGCAGTCTGAGCATCATATCAGTGTGGTAGTGAGATGTACAGCAGTCTGAGCATCATATCAGTGTTGTAGTGAGATGTGCAGCAGTCTGAGCATCATATTAGTGTGGTAGTGAGATGCACAGCCATCTGAGCATCATATCAGTGTGTTAGTGAGATGTACAACAATCTAAGCATCATATCAGTGTTGTAGTGAGATGTGCAGAAGTCTGAGCATCATATCAGTGTTTTAGTGAGATTTACAGCAGTCTGAGCATCATCTCAGTGTGTTTCTGAGATGTACAGCAGTCTGAGCATCATATCAGTATTTTTCTGAGTTGTTCAGAAGTCCGAGCATCATATCAGTGTGTAAGTGAGATGTACTGAAGTCTGAGCATCATATCATTGTGTATATGAGATGTACAGGAGTCTGAGAATCATATCAGTGTATTTGTGAGATGTACAGCAGTTTGAGCCTCATATCAGTGTATTAGTGAGATGCACAGCAGTCTGAGCATCATATCAGTGTGTTAGTGAGATGTACAGCAGTCTGAGCATCATGTCAGTGTGCAAGTACGATGTACAGTCATCTGAGCATCATATAAGTGTGTTAGTCAAATGTACAGCAGTCTGAGCCATACCAGTGTGTTAGTGTGATGTACAGCAGTCTGTGCATCATATCAGGGTGTAAATGAGATGTACAGCAGTCTGAGCATCATATCAGTGTATAAATGACATGTACATCAGTCTGAGCATCATATCAGTGTGTTAGTGATATGTACAGCAGTCTGAGCATCATATCAGTGTGTAAGTGTACAGCATGTGAAAATTGGGTAGAGATGGATGGAGAAATGTGAAGACTGGTAGAGATGGGTGAGGGCTGCCAGCCTAGTCAAATAGAATTTGGTACATAATTCTATTATTTGTAAATACTGTGAATGTTGAACTTAAAACAATGTAGTGTAAATAAAGCTAAGTCAAGCATTATTGTTGGTCCTTTGAAATTAAAATTATTTCATCACTGTTTTGATCTTTTACAAGTCGGCTCCAGTCTGGCTAAATAAAGGCTTTCTGTCCATTGTTTTAAGGCTAAAGTTAATGACCAGAATTTACATGCGGAATGTCCTTTATTGCTCTAAGTGTAAAATAATGTAAATGCAGTTAATGTGTAGCCTGGGAACACCAGGAAGGGTGGAAAAGATGATGTAATGTTTATCAGAACTGGAGTTTCAATTTAAACAGTGAGAACCAGAGATTGTTGAGCATTTTTGTCTTGATATCCAACTTATCAGCACTCTGCCTGTGTCTTAAGTAAGTTATCTTAGAAGTATGTTTTCTTGTAGCAATAGCCAGGAAATTAGAAAAGATTAAAAGTGTTTTTTCTGTTATATCAGAACTGTACTACTGAATTATTTTAAGTTTCTTTGTGATCTCTGAACTCTTGATTAGCACTGTGGAGTAGTAGTATTGTCTTGTATTTTTAGTATTTATTATTAAATATTTTTAAACCATTTTCAATTGTAGCTGGTTTATGTAGAGATATTTTAAGCTCTAGAGTACATTGCATGCTTATAAGTGATCCAGGACTAAGTCCTTCCAATAAGCCTTGATTGCTTAAGTTACCCTACTATTGGATATTGATAAACGAAAAAGCCAACCAACTAGGAAAATAAAAAATACTGCCACAGCATGCTGCCAAAGTAGACCACAAATTTAATGGTACACAAAACTGTTTAAAGCGCTTTTCATTTGCCTAACTGGCAAACTTCATCAGAAACAAGTTACAAAATTCGAAACTCCATTTTATAAAAACAGCTGGTCATAAGTAACCAATTAAAATACATTGTAACATTTGCTTTGATTTCTTATAGGTACCGCAATGTTAAATGCAACTATTCATAAAAAAGTGTTACAAACAAGTAAACAAAACTGACATTGTAACACTACTCAATTTTTACCACTCTGGACATTCAATTAGCCATAGTACTCAAACTAGAGAATGCTAACCTAATAAAAGGATGTTAACATATACATATCTACTACTGAACAACTAGTAATCCCGTTTTAAACTTTTGACAGTAGGTATTTCACCTCTGCAGGCTTTTCAATTTTAATAAACTACTGATAGAACAGGTTTCATTTAAACCCGGGAGGTTGTAGGCATTCAGCCTAACTTGCCAAGCTAATTCAAGTTCTTCTAATTTTAGAGGTGTGGGACCACCCCTAATGTCCTGCATAACTTGGTCGATAACCAAGAACTTAAATACATGTTCTTTGTTGGTGGAAATGTGCTTGGCCAGGGCATTTTCTAACCTGCCCTTATTAATAGCATATTGGTGTTCATATATTCTGTCATGGAGCCTCCACTCCGTTTTGCCAATATAAAATGCAGGGCAGAATTTGCACCTGGCCAGATACACAACAAACCTGGAATTACAGCGGAATTTTCCTTTAAGTTTGTACTGTGTGTCATTGATGTTAAAGTTGTTAGATACCTCTACAAACTTACAATAATTACAACTTTAGCACTTATTCATGCCAGTAATACAGGCTTTTGTATGGCATTGTTGTTCTAAAAGGATCTTTAAGTTCTTACCTTTTCTAAAAATAAATCTGGGTGAATCACCTACTTTATTATGTATGTTTGAATTGATTTTAAATAATTCCCAATTTTTCTGTAGTATTCCAATACAGGAATGACTATGTATAGTGTAAGTGGTGATGAAACTTAACTCAACGTCTTTTACCTCCATACTTTCTGTAATAGGACTTATGACGATGTTCTCTATATTGGTTATACTATCAGTTACAGGTAATAAACTTTTGACTCCTAAAATTGGTGTATACACATGATCTAGTCTCTTAGTCCTAACTTCATTGATTAGACTATCTAAGAGAGTTTCAGGATAGCCACGATGAATAAACATGCTTTTCAAAAGGCAACACTCTTCAAAAAAGTCTTCATCTTGATTAACCATTCTTGAGGCTCTCACTAGTTGGCCTTTGATGACTGACCTTTTTTGGTAAAACGGGTGACAGATGGAAAAGTGTAGGAATGTGTTAGAATACGTACTCTTCCTATATATCTTTGCTACAAAACAACGTAAATCATGTTTTTTGGCTAGCCAGATGTCTAAATAAGCTATAGCCTCCGTGTTGAATGTGGAATTAAATTGCAGGAATTGAGTTGTCCGGTTGAAATAGTCTAACCCATTCTTACTAACTGGTTCATCACCCTTTAATAGAATAAAAATGTCATGAAGATAATGTGTGTAAAATACAAGGGAATCACGGATCGTGTCATTCTTGAACACAAACTCTGATTCCCAGTAGGCCATGACCAAGTTCGCTATGCTGGTTCCACAAGGGGAGCCCATAGCAACTCCCACTTTTTGTAGATAGAAGTCATCCTGGAACATGAAAAAAATTGTTGGATAATAACTAGGTCAATTAGTTCGGTGACCAGAGAAAGTTTGGCAACTGGAGCCCTATTTTTCTTCAACATTAAGTCTACCCATTCTATGGCTATATAATACATCTACCACTTTGGCACAAGAGTAGGTAGGTGAACCATGGCTATCTACCAATGTGCCAAAGTGGTAAATGTTATACTGCAGAAATATTTAGTCTTTGAGGACCAAATTTGTAAGGACTCATGGTCCTTCCTGAGGAAAATTGAAGCTCTGCAATTTAATGAGGAATACAATTTTCTCACTATTGATGTAAAAGATTTATATACCTGTATCCCTCATAATATAGCCATAGAATGGGTAGACCTAATGTTGAAGAAAAATAGGGCTCCAGTTGCCGAAATTTCTCTGGTCACCAAACTAATTGACCTAGTATTATCCAACAATTTTTTCATATTCCAGGATGACTTCTATCTACAAAAAGTGGGCGTCGCTATGGGCTCCCTTTGTGGAGCCAGCATAGCGAACTTGGTCATGGCCTACTGGGAATCAGAGTTTGTGTTCAAGAATGACATTATCCGTGATTCCCTTGAATTTTACACACGTTATCTTGATGACATTTTTATTCTGTTAAAGGGTGACGAACCAGTTAGTAAGAATGTGTTAGACTATTTCAACCAGACAAGGGCGCCCGCAGGCAGGTGCAAGGGGGTGCACTTGCACCCCCCTGGAATCGGCTGACTACAGCATTTCAAACAGTTTTTCTTTTGTGCGTTCTTCAAGATCGCAGGTAGGCGTGCTGACATCATCGCGGGAACTTAGATGGGCTGACATCATCGCTATGGGAAAGCGGGAACTTAGACAGGGTATTCGAGCGGGAACGGAAGATGGGGACACAGACAGAGTAGTCAGGAACGGAAGATGGGACCCATTCAGTGTGTGTGTGTGTGTGTGTGTGTGTGTGTGAAATGCCCCAGGTGTACATGGTGGTGGGTAGAGAATAAGGCTTGAACCCTGTACCTTGGGCCCAAGTGGCAAGAGCCTGAATTCCCTACCCACCACCATTTGTAAAAATATTGTAGGATTTTCCCTCATACCTTTTCTGTTCCTCATAAAATCTGTGGTTTCTGCATTTGTGTCCTTGTTGCCTGATATTCTTGGCTGTCTGGAGTGTTTCTCCCTGGGCCTCTGCTAAAAAAATTAGCTTTTTTTTTTCAAAGTCAGACTTTCCTGGTTAATAAATGTAAATGGACACATTTCAATATTGGACTTCTTTTCTTCAGAAAGTGTATGGTAACAAAAGCAAGCTTTTATTCTAGCAATTTTCTAAGTGTACAAGATGGATATTTGAAATGTATCCCTGTGTTTGGGACTGTATTCCCCCCATTATTGGCTTCATCCAGGTTTTGTGCTAGGGTTGAGAGTTATGGTAAGAATTGAATTCACTGAATATGTTTGGGGGCTGTATTCACCCAGTGTTGACTTTGTTCAGGTATTTATTGGCTTCATCCAGGTATTTATTGGCTTCATCCAGGTTTTTTGCTAATGTTGAGAGCTATGGTAAGAACTGATTTCACTGAAAATGTTTGGGGGCTATATTCTCTCATTACTGGCATTGTCCGGGTGTTATTTGCTAAGAGGTTGAGAGCTATGGTGAGAACTGAATTCACTGAATGTTTGGTGGTTGTAGTCACCCATTATTGACTTTGTTCAGGTCTTTTGTGCTAAGAGGTTGACAGCTGTGCTATGGTGAGAACTGAATTCACTAAATGGTAAAGTTTCAGTCTTCCTCTTTCACAAAACAGCTGATTTGGCGTAGTGGTATGTTGCTTTGACTTTTGCAGGGTCCCCTGGGTTCAAGGCGTGACAGTGAAATGTATGGTGGTAATGCAGCATTTTATTCTAGCAACTTTCAAACATTATACAAGCAATGTTTAAAATGTGTCCCTGTTGTTTGGCCTTTTGCCCCAATAAATTTGGCTTTTTCCAGATTTCTTGTGCTGCAAAGAGCAGAGATACAGCTGAGTGTCGAGTAGATTTTACAAGGAGCTGAGAGCTGCAGGGGAGCAAAAGTTTAGTGCTGATTATGTTTAGTCTGCTTACATTAATAGCACAACAGATAGTGTACTTGCTTTAGATGCTGAAGGCTGTGGGTTCTACTCCGCAGTAGGTAAATGCATTGCTGATGCTGTATTGTGTTGTAAAGGGGTGGATGCTGCAGTCCTTTTGGCAAAGATACCTAGTAACTATGAACCTGTTAACAGTTTGCTATCCATTCTCTATTGCGGTATTACTAGCTTTTCATTTTACTGCATGCAACAAAGGCAATTTATTCTTCAAGGGTAACGGGCACTTTATTTGTAGATTAAATAATGACATATAAAGTGTTTGCTAGCAGCAACCTCTATTAGTTACAAATTTCTTCAATGTGGATTTTACTACAGAGATTGTGTATATTTTTTACTGATACTGGTGGACTTGAGTAGACTTTATGATGGAAATGTTCTGAATTGGGCAATTTTGTCTTTGGTGGATGCTTTTTGTTTCTTTGTTTACTGGAAAAAATTTCAAAACAATAAATTTAAAATGCCCTTTAACAACTGTACTGTATTGTACAAGGAATATAATGTAATACAGTCAGGAAGGTGTATCAAAGAGCATGTGTATGTTATGTTCGAGGGGCCTATGATTTTGAAGACAGCCCAGAGTTAATATTTGCAATTGGCAAAATGTATTTTCTCTGAAAGTGGGTTTCGGTGCTGTTTCAATGCATGTGAGTTTCAAGGGCAGAGAAGTATTAATGTTAGTCTATTTTCATTGAGACTGCATTGCTTTAACAGATATGTATTAGGGTTTGTGCTGTAAAATGCAAAATAAAACTTTCAAATGAAATCCTAAATCATGAAGTAAAGCAGTATGCACATTAGTGTTTATGGTAAATGGGGCAAAATAACCAAGGAATGTGACATTGGAATGGCTGCAGGGGAGGCTCCATTTGACCATGATTTTGTGAGGGGTAGCAAACTCAGACAGCCCGGTTGAACTATACCTCTCAGTTGTCCATATCTTTGCAGAATTAATAGATATTTGCTGCTTATTTTTGGTTTGTTTCTCAAAATTTGTGGTTTTCTAGCAAATCATTTAGGAATGAAGCCATTAAATGACAGACATTGAGTTTCAGATGTCATAACCTTCAGAAAAATGCATGCTAATGCAAGACTGTCTAAGTTTATACAAGAGCAATTTTTAGTAGTGATTCTATGTTCCCCAATATATTTGGCCTTGTTCAGATTTCCTGCATTAAGAGGTTGAGAGTGCGTGCAAATCACTTTGTAGATTAGGAATATCCAAACATCTCAATTGTCCCCAATTCTGGCTCAAAATGTTGCTCTCCCCTAATAATGCCTCCTCCAAAATGGCAATTTTGGAAGAACATGTGGAGGGTTTACAATTATAACTGTAATGATCAGTTGTAGATTACCTTTATTTCAGAAATGCATGTGGATGCTCTTATTTTGTTAGCTGCTTCAAGTTAACTGTTAATATTAAAAAGGTGTCCCTTTTTGACAGGTATTTTGCATCACATTTTGGTCTGTTTTTCATAAAATTGTGGTTTCTGGCAAATTAGTGGCAAGTCATTAAAGATTGAAGTTAGAAAATAATGGCAGACATTTGAGTTTCAGATTTTATACCCTTCAGAAAATTTGTACTAATGCAAGATCTACCTGTTCTATTAAGTTAATAAGAGCAATATTTAAAAATTGGCCTTATTTTTGGGCCTGTGTCCCACTTCTAGTTCTATGTATGGCTTTGTCCAGATTTCTTGCTCTGAAGTTGAGAGGTAGGAGTGTCAGAGCCTTCAAATTATGACATACTTATTGCACCCCAGCCCCCATTGTAGTGGGGGGGGATGTGTCCAAGGAAGGCAAGAAGCAGTTATGCAGTAAGTGTGCAGAGTATTCCCCCATCCAAGGTAGATCACAAATATGAACGTGGCTTTTCATCTGTCCTTGATTTTGCAAAATGTTCTGGTTTTCTATCAGATTTTTATACTGTTGATTTATGCTTATTATTCAGGAACTGCATGCTATCACAGTGTCCTGTTGCTCTGTTTAAGTAGCCATGGTTTAATGAACATCGGGTAAGCTTGTCGGAGATTGTAAGATGCAAGTAAGCTTTAGTAAGCTTGTCGGACATTGTAAGATGCAAGTAAGCTTTAGTAAGCATATTGTTAAAGAATTGCTAGCATTGAAAGCCTTTTCGTTGTTGCCATGCAGAGAATATTTACATAGCTAGATAATGTATAAGCCTTGGTTATTGAAATGCATATGACAGTATTTGTAATAAAAGGACAGGATTACAGTATTTTCAGAAGCTCATTACATTTTATTGGAGACCAGTGTCTTATAGCAGTGTCTGTGTGTTAGTACACTTGTAGTTGGGTGGCTTTAATGGTATATGGTAAATAAGCATTGCTACCTTACTTAAAGCCAAGCCCTGCAACAACTAGCTCCACAATGAAGTCAAAACACAATAGCTCTGGTGGGTAAATGTACTCTGTAGTAATCAAAAAAAGGCAAATGTTTGAAATGACTACAGCTTATGTGCAAACACAATAGGTAGTGATGAAACAATGCTCTGCTAAAAATGCTTTAATGCTCCACATTGCTGACCTGCAATCACTAGCTACCAGGATTTCACCCACTTCAGATCAAGCACGGTGCCGTTCAGTGCAACCTTCCCAGAACTAATTCAAGTCTGACCAGAATTATTTGGTGTGTGTATGAGGGAGGTAGCATTCCCCTCAGCTGTCCAGATTTTTGCCCCATATTCCTCTTAAAAAGGATTGAAGTTGCTAAATAATGAGACTGCATACTAACACAAATCCTGTTACTCTTGCAATTTTCTGAGAGCCATATTTATAATTTGTCCCTATTTATTTTAGGCTTTGTCAAGATTTCTTGCACTAAGGGTGAAGCCTTGAGGGGTGTGGTATCTTTGTAAGAGAGAGAAAGTGAAATGCCCAAGTTAGAGTTAGCAGGTGGAATTTTCAAGTGCATTTTCAAGGAACTGTGAGTTTTAAGAGCGAAGTTCACTGCTGCTCATGCCAAGTCTATTTACAATGTGCAACCATTTTGTTTAGCAAATGGTATCTCTATTGTGGTATAAAGTTTTAAAGCTATGTTAGTAGCACCACAAGTAGAATACTTGCATCTTAATGTAAAGGCTTGAGGTTCTATTCCTACAGCATATAAATTTGTATGCTGCAGTCCCCAGGATGTCCTCCTTTGGATGAGATGCCTAATAACTATGAACCTGTTTTTCAGCTTGTCATCCATTTTCTATTGCAATATACCAGCTTACCATTTTTTAATTTAACCTAGGCAATTTATTCTTTGGCAGCAGGCACTGAATTTGTAGATGAAACACTGAAATATACAAGTGTTGCTGTATAATACAAGGGATATAATTCAATTATATATTATAATTAATACAATCAGGTAAATTAAATAACTTTTGCATGGCCCTAATGGTGTGCAAGGAGCCTATTGTTTGAAAACAGTTCAAAGGTAAATAACCTGCCACTGGCCAGATGCATTTTCTTTGAATGTGGGTTTCAATGCCGTTTCATTGAATGTGAGTTTCAAAAGTAGAGAAGCTTTAATGCCAAGTCTGTTTTCATTGCAAGACTGTTGCTTTGTTTAGGTTTAGTAAATGTCTCAGTGTTTGGGCTATAATGTTTGAAATAAAAGTTGTAAATTTAAATCCAACTGCCTGTAATCATTGTAGAACTAAAGCATAACACAGTATGCACACAGATTTGAACAGTGTCTACAGTAAATGGGGAGAAATAGCCAAGTAATGGGACACTGGAATGGCTGTGTGGGCGGGGCTTGGACGGGTGGACTTGGGCGGGGCTGTGTTGGCAGGGGGTGGGGCGAACTATGTGGGTGGGGCTCTGGGTTTGCACCCCCCTGCAAAAAATCCTGCGGGCTCCCTTGCAACCAGACAACTCAAATATCCTGCAATTTACTTCCACATTCAACACGGAGGCTATAGCTTATTTAGACATCTGACTAGCCAAAAAAACATGATTTAGGTTGTTCTGTAGCAAAGATATATAGGAAGAGTACGTATTCTAACACATTCCTACACTTTTCCAGCGGTCACCCATTTTACTAAAAAAGGTCAGTCATCAAAGGCCAACTAGTGAGAGCCTCAAGAATGGTTAGTCAAGATGAAGACTTTTTTGAAGAGTGTTGCCTTTTGAAAAGCATGTTTATTCATCATGGCTATCCTGAGACTCTCTTAGATGGCCTAATCAATGAAGTTAGGACTAAGAGATTAGATCATGTGTATACACCAATTTTAGGAGTCAAAAGTTTATTACCTGTAACTGATAGTATAACCAAATATAGAGAACATCGTCATAAGTCCTATTACAGAAAGTATGGAGGTAAAAGACGTTGGGTTAAGTTTCATCACCACTTATACTATACATAGTCATTCCTGTACTGGAATACTACAGAAAAATTGGGAATTATTTAAAATCAATTCAAACATACATAATAAAGTAGGTGATTCACCCAGAGTTAGTTTTAGAAAAGGTAAGAACTTAAAGACCCTTTTAGAACAACAATGCCATACAAAAGCCTGTATTACTGGCATGAACAAGTGTCAAAGTTGTAATTATTGTAAGTTCGTAGAGGTATCTAACAACTTTAACATCAATGGCACATAGTACAAACTTAAAGAAAATTTCCGCTGTAATTCCAGGTTTGTTGTGTATCTGGCCAGGTTTAAATTCTGCCCTGCATTTTATATTGGCAAAACGGAGCGGAGGCTCCATGACAGAATATATGAACACCAATATGCTATTAATAAGGGCATGTTAGAAAATGCCCTGGCCAAGCACATTTCCACCAACAAAGAACATGTATTTAAGTTCTTGGTTATCGACCAAGTTATGCAGGACATTAGGGGTGGTCCCACACCTCTAAAATTAGAAGAACTTGAATTAGCTTGGCAAGTTATGCTGAATGCCTACAACCTCCTGGGTTTAAATGAAACCTGTTCTATCAGTAGTTTATTAAAATTGAAAAGCCTGCAGAGGTGAAATACCTACTGTCAAAAGTTTAAAACGGGATTACTAGTTGTTCAATAGTAGATATTTATATGTTAACATCCTTTTATTAGGTTAGGATTCTCTAGTTTGAGTACTATGGCTAATTGAATGTCCAGAGTGGTAAAAATTGAGTAGTGTTACAATGTCAGTTTTGTTTACTTGTTTGTAACACTTTTTATGAGTAGTTGCCTTTAACATTGCGGTACCTTTAAGAAATCAAAGCAAATGTTACAATGTATTTTAATTGGTTACTTATGACCAGCTGTTTTTATAAAATGGAGTTTCGAATTTTGTAACTTGTTTCTGATGAAGTTTGGCGGTTAGGCAAATGAAAAGTGCTTTAAACAGTTTTGTGTGCCATTAAATTTGTGGTCTACTTTGACAGCTTGCCGTGGCAGTATTTTTTATTTTACTATTGGATATTAATATTGCACAGTAATAATTGGACAGCCTTTTAAGGGCCTTTGGGTAGCTGATAATTATTAGCTGGTGGTGGCAGTAATTACTACCGTATAGTCTGGGTATAGGGGCACAGCTGGAGAATCTGTGTCAGCCTTTCCCAGGAGTGTCTGTGAAGTTGTATAAATACTTATCTCAAATTGTGTGTGTGTGTGTGTTTGTGTGTGTCAGCTACTTGGGTAGGGACACGAAGCACTGGTTGGACAGAGAGGGTACTGGAGGTTTCAACTTGCTAACTAGGCTGAGATCTGGACCCTATAGCTGTGCCAGTGGGGAGTCTTATTGGGGACCTGGGGAGCAAGGGAGCGACTAACCCTGGAATGACTGTGATCTCTGTGTGCTCTTAAGGGAAATTGCACTTTACTGTGTGTATCTGTTATCCTTTCCTATCATATGAGATGCCCTCTCTGGTGTTAGTGGTGAGGGTTGAGGCTCCTTGATTGCTGGGCCAGGGCTCGGGTGTCACACAGCAGTATGAGCACCATATCAGTGTGTTAGTGAGATGTACAGCAGTCTGAACATCATATCAGTGTGTTAGTGAGATGTACAGATCTGAGCATCATATCAGTGTGTTAGTGAGATGTACAGCTATCTGAGCATCATATCAGTGTGTTAGTGAGAAGTACAGCAGTCTGAACATCATATCAGTGTGCAAGTGAGATGTACAGCAGTCTGAGCATCATATCAGTGTGTAAATGAAATATATAGCACTCTATGCATCATATCAGTGTGTTAGTGAGATGTACAACAGTCTGAGCATCATATCAGTGTGTTAGTGAGATGTACAGCAGTCTGAGCATCCTATCAGTGTGTAAGTGAGATGTGCAGCAGTATGAGCATCATATCAGTGTGTTTGTGAGATGTACAGCAGTCTGAGCATCATATCAGTGTGTTAGTGAGATGTACAGCCATCTGAGCATCATATCAGTGTTTCAGTGAGATGTACAGCCATCTGAGCATCGTCTCAGTGTGTTAGTGAGATGTACAGCAGTCTGAGCATCATATCAGTGTGGTAGTGGGATGTACAGCAGTCTGAGCATCATATCAGTATGTTAGTGAGATGTACAGCCATCTGAGCATCAAATCAGTGTGTTAGTGAGATGTACAGCAATCTGAGCATCATATCAGTGTGTTAGTGAGATGTACAACAGGCTGACTCTGGTATTGGTGTGTCAGTATGGTTTGCAGCAGGCTGACTGTTGTATCAGTGTGCCAGTATGATATCTGACAGGCTGGCAGTAATATCGCTGTATTAATGTGATTTGCAGCAGATTGACTGTAATAACAGAATATCGGTGTGATGTACAGCAGACTGACTCTAGTCTTCATGTATTAGTGTGATACATAAAGGCTTACAGTGATATTAGTGTGCAAAATGTCATTTACAACAGGCTATCTGTAATAGCAATGTATGTACAACAGACTGTAGTATCGCTGTGTCAGTGTATGATGTAGACAGGCTAACATTCATATCATTGCACTGGTGTAATTTGCTGTAGGTTAACTGTAATACTGGAGTATCAGTGTGCTGTACAGGAGGCTGATTATAGTATGTATGTATCAGAGTGATTTACAACAGGCTGACAGTGATATGAGTGTGTCAGTGTCACTTAGAACAAGCTGTCTGTAATACAAGTGATGCACAGCAGACTGATGATAGTATCAATGTATTAGTGGTATGTAGGCAGGATGACAGTAATGTCAGTGTGATTTACAGCAGGTCGACTGTAATACTGTGTATCAGTATGCTGTACAGCAGCGTGATTATTGCATTCATGTATCAGAGTGATTTGCAACAGGTTGACAATGATATTAGTGTGCCAACATTTACAGCAGGCTGACTGTAATACTGTGTCAGTGTGATATCTGACAGGTTGACTGTAATACCACTATATCAGTGTGATGTACAACAGGCTAACTGTAGTATCACTGTGTCAGTGTGATGTAGGCAGGATGACAGTAATATCAGTGTGTCAGTGTGATTTGCTGCATGCTGACTGCATTACTAGTGGATCAGCAGGCTAGGTTACCATTGTATCAATATGATTTGCAGCAGGCAGGCTAAGATACCAGTATGTCAGTGTAATAAACAGCAGGCTGACTCTAGTATCATTGACACAGCATGATATAAAACAGGCTGTCTGTTGTACTAATGTATCAGTGCGATGTACAGCATGTTGACATTAATATCAATGCATCAGTATAATTTACATCAGGCTGTTTGCACTACTAGTGTATCACTGTTTTGTATAGTAGGATGACTGTAGTACCAGTGTGTCAGTGAGATGTATAGAAGACTGACTGTAGTACCAGTGTGCCAATGGGATGTACAACAGACTGATATTAACATCAGAGCATCAGTGTGATTTACATCAGGTTGACTGTAACACCAATGTATCAGTGTGATGTAGAATAGGATGACTGTAGTAGTAGTGTGTCAGTGAGATGTACAGCTGGCGTGTGTCAGTGAGATGTACAGCTGGCTGGCTATAGTATCATAGTGTCAGTGTGATGAAAAACAGGCTAACGGTTATTCCAGTGTGTCTGTGTGATGTACAGCAGCCTGAAATTAATATCAGTGTGATTTATACCAAGCTGACTGTAATACCAATGTGTCAGTGTGATGTACGATAGGCTGACTCTAGTACTAGTATGTCAGATTGCTGTACAGCAGGCTGTCATTCACAACAGTGCATCAGCATGATTTACAACAGTGCATCAGCATGATTTACAGCAGGGTGATTTTAATACCTGTGTGTCAGTGTGATGTACACTAGGCTGACTGTGGCGCCAGTTTGTCAGTGTAATGTATCAGTATTTCAGTAGTACTGGTGTTTCTTTGTGGTGTACAGCAGGCTGAGTGTAGTATAAATGCATCAGCATGATGTACAGAATCAGTCTGACTGTAATACATGTTCCTTACACTGCAATACCAAACTGTCAGTATACATACATTTTCGATATGCTGTGGTCAGCAGCATGCCTAAAGTCTGTTGGTCACTCTATAACCATGGGTCTCAGCTTGACTTGTCTAAGTAATTCTTAATCTTGTACCTATATTTATCAAACTAAATGCAACCCAGGAAAGGCCACCAACGAAACATACAAGAAATGGGTAATCTGCATCAGGATGTTGGATAAGCATGACCGCAGGCTAAAGCAGAGGCTCCTGCAAATGTGTTTGGAGAAACATGGGTGCAGGAGAACCTTAGCTTCCCCATCAGCACTGGCATTGTATCCCAATCCCAATACAGTTTTGCAGAGTCACTGCACCATTGAAAGCCATAAGTACAGTGTATGATGGCATCAAGTTATTTATGTGGGACACTAAGACTTGTCCCATCTTCACATGTAAAAACACAGCATAGTGACTTACTGCTAGTCATGCTTGCGTTATTGAAACTGGAAGGATTTATTACAGATTTGTTGTGATAGGACAGAAGGAAGATAATACATTGTCATTCAGGATCTCTTTTAAAGTCTGCTCTTATATTACTATATATTGCTCCAGGACAAGGAGTTAACCAATTTTTAAGACAACTAAGGACCTAGGATACATAATCTGTCATGATAGTGATCAAACAAGTTTCTCTGAAGCTAGAGGGAGAGCAGGAAGACACTTGTGTGTTGAAAAGTCTTATGGACCAGGCACATGAATTCTGCTATCATAAGGGCCTTTAGTATAATCTAGAATACAAAATGATTGGCCTTTTCATACATACACTAATGGAGTATGCTTTCTTTAGTCCTGTAAAAGAACTGGAAGTCGCTTTTGTTGTATCTACTGGCAGATAAAATAATGTTAAAATGCACAATGGCTTTGATAGCATTTATACCCAGTAACAACTTTATATGATGGAAGAAACCTGAAAAAGATAAAGATACAGTGTATTGTGTTCACATGTAGTTGTATATTACTTTGTGTCTGCATTCTCTCCTAGGATCATGATAGAAAGACATACATGTCACTGTGATTCTTAGGGCTATTTTGCCTGGAGGTTTATGCTTCTGGTAGGATTATCTGTAGCAAACTGACTCAAGAGGAGGGGTCATACCAAAAAAAAAAAAAAAAAAAAAGATCCCAAAAATTTGACTGTATAACAATGTATTCAAAACATAGGAGAACCTAATCCAGAGTAGAGTGAAACCGACCCACCCTAGAGTTAAGCTTGGGGTGCTTTTTGCTGACAGTTGCCTGGTGAGATGATCCATGTAATATGATGGGGCTTATTCTAAAAAAAGCTGTGTGGAGCCACTGTGTGGCCTTACCATTCATTAGGGAAAGACAGTTTGAGATGTAATGAAATTGCAAGTAGACATAGGATGGAGTAACATAGGCTAAACCACGGCAGTAGATGCTGACTGTTTGTATGTGAAATATGTCAGCACTGGGTAAAAAAAGAAAGTTTATGTGTCATGTAGTTGGACTTAGTTCTACACAAAATATATTAAATCTGACTACTTGCACAGGGGTGTTTTTTCTTTCTCTGATGCGATGCCATGGCAGAGACTCTGGATGGATGCAGAGCTACTCAGAAGACTCTTACTGGGTGCTGTACAGTTGGGATTTGTGCCAGTAAATGAGACAATCACTTCATTGCCACTCTGAGTTGCAGAAACAAAATGTTGTTGTTTATGCATTTGCACCTAACATTTGTTCAGAGTCCTCAGCCTTCTTGGAGACTGAGGGAGTGGTACTCAATAGGATACAAACTACTGAAACTATAGTTAAGCTGAAAAACTTCAGGAGTTACTTGGTGAATGATGGTGATATCTGGAGAGTTATTATTGGAAGGAGCTGCTTGCTTGGTCTGAACCCAAATGGCAAATTGTTACCGGGCTTCTATGCTAGTCATGGAATATCCATATTAAGCATCATATCTGAACCTGAGGTTGTTCCTAAGTCACTACAGAGTAACAGTGTTAATATGCTGTTAGACTTAGCTAAATTACTGAATGTGCTGGATTCAGTAGTTCATTATTGGAAAATATATAAAGTCATGCAGATGTAGATGTAAAAAATGTTGAATTGTTGTTTCCTTCTGTATTTACTCCACCTTACACATTTTTATATCTAACTCAGATTAGTGGCTTGGAGAAGCCTAACCCATTATCAGAGCTTTGGCCATTTACCAGTGGAATCCCTCAGGGCTGTTTGCTGGGTCCACTCCTCTTTGGCATTTACTTCTCAGAGGTCAAAGGCAATGTCAAAGGCCTTTGGCTGACCAAGTTTGTGAATGATTGCAAACTAGGAGCAATCATAGAATCCTCCAAGATGAAAATCCTCTGTAGGAAAGTCTAACACAGGCAAACAAATGGTGCCAAAGTTACAGCGTAATTCTCAATGCCAAGAAATGCATTATAGTGCCTTTTGGAGAGTTGGTCAGCCTAGAAAAGCGACATAATCAATAAAACACTTCTAAGAGTGGACTCACTAGTTAGGGATCTGGGAACTCATGTTGATAGTAACCTTATGTTCAACCAACATTTGTCCAAGGTAGAAAGAAAATCCTTCTGTGTTGCTCAACTTATAAGTAAGGGCATGGTATCTAGGTCCAAGGAAGTCATCATACCACTGTGCATGGTGTTATCAGACCCATCATAGAGTATAATGCCTCCTTCGGTATGTATCTGACCAGGCACAAGCAGCAAATTGATTGTCTGCAAAGGTTCCTTACAAAAAGAATGTAAGGAGTAAACAAAATATCCTATGCAGATTCCATCAAAGCCCTGTTTCTATACTTGGTCTCACAGAGAGACTACTGAGAAGTGATCTATGCTTGGCATACAAGATATCCTTGGACCCGGCTCTGAATAAACTTTTGCACTTCCACAAAACAAACACCATCAGAACTGTTAGATCCAAACATTTAAATGTTGCTTATGACATAAATAGGAGATGTTGGAGGGACAGATATGTGTCTCAGAGAATTCCCATTCATTGGAATAGGCTCCCCATCCATGTGAAGCAAAGTCCATCCTTAACCATATTTAAACATAGCTTGGATCAGCGTATGGGAAATCAGAGGTTTATCTCTTGTCTGGCTCCTGTGTTGCTGATGGACAGATGCAGTCAGTAAATCATGTCATAACCAAAAAAACACCCCTTTATAAATGTCTATAACATAAAACGTATGGGTCACATTGAGTCTGCACAGCTAGACTTATAAATTTAGGCCCTAGTGGTTGTTAGCTTAGCATACAGCTATGACCCTATATAGAGGTGTGATGTTTCACAGTACTGATGGCATGAAACAGCTATCCATTCTTGCAGTAACTCCACCTAACTAAATGTGTGCAGGTTTAAGGGAGAAAAGGGAAGCACCATGTAGAACAGACATAATAACAGAACTACATCTAAATCTTCATATCAGTTCATAATGGAGCTGTTGTTTATGCATCCCAGGTGGTACTGCACATATTTAGAAAACACAAATGCACATGTCCAGCAGTCCTGCTGAGCCCACCTTGATTTATGTGATACCTGATTACAAAGGTGGGCTCACAAGTCCACACTTGCATAACAAACATTCCTAAGCACAAAACTAACATATCATCACTACTTACTGTTAGTACCAGGAAAATATTTATAAAAGTAAAAGAGAGACTTACAACTTTACTTTGCACCAGGTACTAGGCTTGTTTACATTATGAGAATGGTCAAAAAATCGGTACTACAACATTGAAAGAGACAACATCAGTAACACAATGCCGAAAAGTATTATTTCATTTTTCTCCTCCCTCAAGATTCACTGAAGATTGACCCACTCTAGAAACTACTGTATATATTGTACATTGCACTGCGCTTATTCACTAGGATATATATACAGTTATTTCTGTGTAATTGTTTAGAACAACTCTGTTATTCCTTACATCTCTGCATTTTTTTGTTTGTAAATTGTTTTGTATTTCAGTGGGGCTGAGCCTGAAATTGTACAATATTTTATTGATCAGTGCACTACTCCAGGAAACAAACATATATAAATAAATAACATGTTAATTTCTAATGTTGTTATATGTATTTTTAACTGAAATATTGAAAAATGCAAATCTCCACATCCCCGTCCTCGCCGCTGTTCTACTTTGGGAGTAAGGACATAATGCAGTAGTCTGGTCTTTTCAAATTTTGCACTAGCATTTGATTATAGATTTATCTTAGCCTCTGTGCTCATCACCTCATAGAAGGCTTATATGAAGTCAAGCAATAACTTTGACAGCTTGTCAAATGTGACAGATTTGTACTGTTCTTGGCTGCTACCTTTTTCCTAAATAAGTACTTGTTCAGTTCCATTTTTCCTTATTCACTGATTACCAAAGAATTATTTTTATTTATTATTTGTTTACCAGGTACGTGTGCTGGTCTATTGACCCATTTTAGCCACGAGAGCAGAAAATACATCACTGTCTTTCAGTTATCAATATTATATACAAAATAAGTACATAGCAAAATTCAGAACATGGTACGAGTGAATGCCAGTTTTCTTGCCATATACTCCTGAAAAGCAGATATATTTAACATCCTATCATTCCCTCAATCAAGCAGGATCCGAGAAACTGCTACTTCTTTATTTCTTAAGCCACTCAGTCACCACTCTTTTAGTTACTGGACACTCTCAGCCTAGCTATTCTCCAATGATGTCTACTGTGACGAGAGAGGAAAATGTAGTAAGGCAGCTACTCTGTGCAACCTAATTGTCATATTGCATTGTCTGGTTCTGCATCAGTATGTGTTTACTAAGCTGAGTCTAATATAACCAATGATGTCTTCAAATAATCCACAGGGCTATTATAAATTGCATAAATAATTAGCCACAAATGTGTCTTCACATTGTCTGCACAAGTATTTATAGATGTCAGATGATTCATGTCTGTATACTCTATACTAATCTCTGTTTGTGACATATTAATCTGCCATTTTATAAAATATTTGTATCTGCTATTTCAGTAAACATGTGGTTATATACCTATCTAAACTCTGTGTAAAGAAATCCATATTTTATATTTGGCATGTGCTTATACAACATATATTTATAATTTTGTAATGTTTGTATTCTTATCCTTTATACAAAATTTTAATATGTATACTGCCCATGCCCTGGATCATGGTTGAATGGGGTCTCTGGACCAGCCTACTAACCTGGTTAATAAATAACAATAAATAAATAATTGTATACAAATATCGGTATGAGAGTACCCTTAGTTCTTTTGTCGTTCATGTTTTTCTTGATCAGTGTTGCTGGCATAGTTGCCTCCTGCAGCAGTCCAGTTAGAAAGTAGATAAACTGTTTTGCAGTAAGCAGGAAAAGGCATTCATTATTTAGCAATTGATATAAAAGGGTCTCTAATCCAGTCTAGTTACTCCAGGCAGAGCCAAACTAAAAATGACATTGTGGTCCCTGAAATGTGTAACTGTTAAGGGCTATACTGTGTTTAAAACTAAAAGAAAGGTTACATTAAGACATAAACTTGAAACTAGTGCTGTTCTGGAGTCCAAATTTCAGTACTGCATCCTATAAGCAGATGTCAGATGCATACCTCTCAACTGTCCAGATTTTCACAGAATGTTCAGATTTTTTGCTCATATTTTTTATTTTGTCCTCTTAAAATTTGTAGTTTTCTGGCAAATCATTGATGATTGATGACACTTAATGACAGATATTTGAATTTCAGACTTCATATCCTCCAGAAAATGCATACTAACACAAAACCTTTATTCTAACAACTTTATAAGTGTATAAGATTAATATTTGAATTCTGTCACTCTGTGGGCCTTTGTCCCTCATTCTTTCTGGCTTTGTCCATGAATCCAGGTAGAACTGTAAAAGAACACGGAAGGGATTACCTGGCTGTCCTTAATTTCTTGACACTGAGTTCACAAACAGCAATGTGTTATAAATTTAGTGGAGAAGACCTCAGTATTTGGCTTACTGCATGGGTGACAGTGTTGTCTTGATGTTTATGCTGTGTGACCATGTGTGCAGATTTGTAAAACCAAATGCATAAAAATAGGTCATAATGGGCACCCAGTGATATTGTATTGTTTGCATGTGCCAATAACAGTCTAATGAGTCTGTGAAAGACATCAACATTTAACTTCTTTGTCTAATATCTAATCAAACATTTAGAAAGTAGTATATCTTTGACAGCTCAACACAATAAAGTAACACCACTATCTTCTTTTCTGTTTTATTTTAATTTCTTTTTTTCCAAAACTAGTATTTGGTAGACTGGCATAAAAGTTAGCGGTTACTGGCTATTGTTCAGGAAGGTGGTTTTTAAAAACTTAGCACCACAATAGTTGAAACTTAACAGTATCTAATTGTGCTGAACTGTATGTCTGATAGTCCAATACAAAAAAAGTAATATCAGCATCATCACTTCTATTTTATTTTAATTTCTTTTGTTGAAAATTAGTGTTTGGTAGACTGACTTTATACCGTTGACAGCTTATTGGCTGTTGCTTAGGAAGTATGCCTTTACAAAAATGCTTGTTGGTGATTCTGAATGAAGAAGCAAAATACTTATGTCAGGAATGTGAGGAGCCTTACAGAGAATGTAGAGCACTGGAGGAACCTGAGGAACAGAGGGAGGATGCTGAAACTGAAGTAATCTTTTTGTACATAACATGGAAATAGGAATATTTGCCTGAAAACCTAACTCTCAAATGCTAGTTCATCAGCTAGAATCAGTTTATATTGCATTAAAGACTTTGCAATATGGAGACATCAAGATGGCTCTATGAAAGTATGTAGATAATACATGCTTTTATGCCATCATACACCTTTATATGTGAGAGAAGTTATTTCAAAATCTGTACAGAACTGTATCTTTGATTCAGTTTTTTTAGCTATTCTAGGCTGGAGTATAAATGTTTTACATGTATAGTGCCTCTTCTATTTTGTAGAATAAAAAACTTTTAAAACCAGAAAAGCAGTGAGTGCTTGATATAACCGCCTTGAGAATTTTAAGCATCTTATTTCTCAAGCTAAATTTAAACTTCAGATATTGTTTTGGTAAATGCTTTTTGTGTGTTCTATTGTCTGAAGACAGTTCTTACTTGTAGTTACTTGTTTATTCTTCACATTAGTCATAACGACAGTTAGTAGCTCACTATAGATAATTATCAATAGTGTGCTTCCAGGATTTCATTCTAACTACAGATTAAATCTGTAATCACTGCTCACTAAAAAGCCTCTTGACTGTAAGCATCTTGTATGTAGTGGTCCGTAGCTCATCAGCTAAACCGCCAACTACAGCCCATACACCAATACATAGAAGCGTGATTAATTTCTTTAGTTGGAGGATTACATCGTATTATTGTCACTGTATTACAGTTTTAAAGAATATAGCAAACTGAAATTCATAGTATCCATTACGTACTGTGTAATGTACCTTTATCATGTAGGCAGCACTATTGTTTCAACTAATTTGGTGGTTGCATTCACACTGGCTCTCTGTCAGAAGACATGATAGTGTGAGACCTCCCATGTCAAAAATTAAACTATGATTCACCAAAAAAATAACAAATTTCAAAACTTGCTATTATTCCTTTAAGTTGTATTTTGCTGGGGAGGCAGAGGTGAAGTGCTCCCCACATTCCCCTGATACTTGTATATACTAACTACCATATTGCTTTACCTTGGAATAGAGGGTTATTACTTGGATATACCACATTTTCAAAGTTAGTGTGCATCCTTACATTCACAGATGCAGTTCCATACTTCCAAGGATCACATTTATGGTCCTTAGTATTTAAACAGGCATGCAGTTTTGCTCTGTATAACATGAGAAGTAGTATCTATATCAATACTACTGTCAGCTGACATATGCAAAAAAAAAGAATCATCCTGAATTTTCTTCCTGTGCTGGCAACAATTAGTGAACCAATTTTTAATTAAAGCTCTTGAACATGCTACATGACTGAACTTCAGTTTGAGGGGACTGGGCCCATATTTCTTAAGCTCAGCAGCTTACTATATTACCAGTTCTGTGGTACTGAAGCTTTTGGACAGAATGCATCCCAGGTAGCTTCAGTTAGACTAACAGACCCCTCCTCTAGGATTTGGCTGTGGAGGAATGTGAGTGAGTGTACAAAACAGCCTCTTCTTTCGAGGAATGGAGTTGGCAGAATCCCGCAACAGAAGTTCCAGCTGGTGGAAGCTTGGTGTTACAAAGTTACTGCATGGGGATGCAAGAATGTGCAAGTTCACCAAGGAGTTAGTCTGCATTCTAATCAAGAATCAGGGGAATGTGGCTTGATAAAACAGGCATTGCATCAATACCTTGGAGCCACATGGTGGGATAGGGGAATTAAATGCAGACCAAAAAACCCTCTAACTTTGCAGGATAATGAGTACAAATTCCTTGGCGTTCACCTCACCAGACACCCAATGAATGATAAGTAGATGGGAGAATAAGTGGACTTGTAAGATGGAATGGGCCTCAATGGTCAAGGAGATAAAGGAATCAGGAAAAAAATAACAAAAAGCTTAGAAAGTGAGCATATCAGTTTATTGTGCAGAATTGAGGCAATGATTAGTTAATGCTGCTTTGTCCTGGTTTTAAATGTGATGTTGCAGAGGCTAGCCAGTCAAGGCTCTTGCCACCCCCATAGTGCCTTTTTTAGGCAAGGCTCAAATGATAAACCTACCGCCCTAGAAAACAAAAATGGAGAAAAACTAAGGGTAATACTGCTCAGTGCCAGAAGTCTAAACCTCAAGATGCACGCCCTCGAAGCCCTCCTCAGTATGGAGAACATTGATGTCTGTGCTGTGACTGAAACCTGGTTCAAGGCTCCTGAGAGCACCTCAGCACTATCAGGTTATACCGAACCACAAAAGGAGGGGGAGTATCCATATTCATAAAGGATACCCACACCTCCAGGTTAGTGGCAACGCACGAAGCATCGGAGACCATCCAGGTGCAATTAACCATAGGTAAAACTGCCCTACAGTTTGTAACATGCTACAGACCACCTTCTCAAACTCAGGAAACCCACACAGCCTTCCTGAAGGCACTGGAGAGTATGAATGTCTCTCCAAACACCATCATATTGGGTGACTTCAACTACCCAAACATAGACTGGGAACATTACTCAAGCCCCAACACCCTAGCCCAAAGGTTCCTTGAGTTCATAAACTCAAATGCTATGGAACAACTAGTCACCATTCCCACAAGAGGAGAAAATATACTAGACCTGATCATCACAAACATGGGGACAAAATGCTCCACACGGGAAGTATATCCCTCATTGGTGAGATCAGACCATAAATTAATCTCACTGGAGATCCACATCCCCCCACCCCAGCAAAAAGACCACAGTGAAGAACTTCTCAAAAGCAAACTTCACACTTCTTAAGACTGGAGTGGTATCCTTCAAGGCCCCGAGCCAGTGGAAACCACAACCCACGCTGCTGAAACCCTTACAAATGCCTTCTACGAGCACCTCCAGGAATGTATGGATCAAGCAATCCCTAATAAAATCAAGACCCTTTCCACCAAAGGCAGGCGCCCGGTCTGGTGGACCCCAGCCATAAACAAACTCTACAATAAGAGGAGAAAGCTACTACATGACAGAGCAAAATCCCTAAAAGGGAAGGCATCTCTGATCAATACTAGCAAAAAACTACGATCACTCATAAAATCATCCAAGGCCAACTTTGAGAGAAAAATCGCTAATGACACAAACGACAATCATAAAGCCTTCTTTAGCTATGTTAGAAACCTGGGTGGAAACTCCCAGATATGCTCAGAATTAGTCCAAAATGATAAAAAAAATCACTGAACCCACAGACATTGCCAACATACTGGCAGACAGGTTCAGTGCAAATTTCTCCCCTCCCTCCCCCCCAAAAGGAGAAATATCTATCTCACCAGAGTCTAGCCTCCCAAACATCTCAGATGCCCAGGTGAGAGCTGCTCTCTCTAAAGCAAAAAACACAGCATCAATGGGACCGGACGGTGTCCCCGGCTGTGTGCTACACAAACTCAATGAGGAACTAAACCCACACATAAGGCTGCTGTTTAATCTTAGCCTTACTACAGGATCATTACCCAAAGAATGGCGTACGGCAACTGTGGTCCCACTCCACAAAGGCAGTGCTTCTACGGACCCTGGAAATTACCGCCCCATAAGCTTGACGAGCCTTGTCTGCAAAGCTATGGAGAGGATCATAATGGAAATCATAAATAAAGACATTGGGGACCTACAGACACTGGATCCTACCCAATTTGGCTTTGTCAAGGGCAGATCCTGCCTCTTGAACTTTGTCGACTTTTTCGAAACAGTCACTAAGGCCACTGATGAGGGTAAGGCAGTTCACACAGCCTACCTTGACCTAGCAAAAGCGTTCGACACAATACCCCACTCGGGCATCATAGAAAAGCTCACCAGCTTAGATGTAAACCCATATGTCACAAGATGGGTTGCAAACTGGCTCAAGGACAGAACACACAGGGTTAGAGTTGCTGGTGCCATGTCAGACTCTAAGCCGGTCACGAGCGGTGTCCCACAGGGCTCAGTCCTGGGCCCCCTCTTGTTCAGCATTTATTTTTCTGAAGTGCAGGCAAACATAGGGGATTGTGGCTGACAAAATTTGCAGATGACTGCAAACTGGGCACCATAATTGACACTCCATCAGACACAGACATCCTCCAGAGAGGTCTCATAGAAATGGATAACTGGTGCCAGAGCCATGGCCTTAAGCTAAATGCCAAAAATGTATAGTCATACCCTTTGGGAAAAACAAGGTAACCCCTAATTACCACATAGGTGGTAATCCATTAAACACGGAAGAAGTTATCAGGGACCTGGGGACCCAAGTTGACAGTAACCTCTCTTTTGACACTCACATTGCCAAAGTGGTTAGGAAGACCTTCTACATTGCCCACCTGATCATGAAGGGATTCACATCCAGATCAGAAGAGGTCATTGTACCCTGTACTCTTCACTTATCAGACCAATGATTGAGTACAACGCCCCATTCGAATGTACCTTACCCGACACCTGCAGCAGTTGGAAAGACCCCAAAAGTTCCTCACCAAAAGGATAAAGGGGCTCAAACATATGTCATAATGATGCCCGACTGAAGAAACTCCAGCTCTATTCAGTCGCATACCGTCTGCTCAGAGGTGATCTGTGCCTGACATACAAGGCCATGTCCAACCCGGAATTAATGGACATGCTCCACCTCAAAAAATCCAAATCCACCAGAGCCACGAGAGCAAGAGACTTAAACCTCAACACGGATATAAATAGGACGTGCTGGAGGGACAGATTCATCACCCAGAGACTCCCTACACTATGGAACAGAATCCCAGTCCATGTGAGGCAGAGCCCCTCACTGACTCTGTTCAAGAGAAATCTTGACGAGTGGATGGGAGATCGTAGGTTTACCCGGGGAATCATCTCTGTATCACTGCTGGACAGAGGCACAGCAAACTAATGGGTATAGTATTCTCATCCTAAGGGGTGGTGAAAGCCACACACACTCTGGCTAGGCTTATAAATGCCCTAGGGCAGATAGCCTAGTATGAACCTATGAACCTATGTTAGGAAAGGCACGCACCCTTGTAGATCATGTAGTGCATATAAATACTTTAAGTCAGGTAATATGTATGTACATCCTGAAACTTAGAAAGTTTTAGGTTTGATTTTAATGCTGATTGCAAATGTCATGACTTATGTCAGGCCTTATAGTTATCTTTCACCTGGGAGTCTATCTTAAAGGACAACAATGGGATTCTATTATTAAATGCTTAACTTCTCATTTCCTTTTCCGCCCTATTTACTGTTCCTGCTATAAATAAACAACATCACAGCATTTAAAATATTTTAAATCAGCTGTTTCCCTCCATTAGAATAGTACCTTACTGTACTTTGGTGGTTTCACTTTCAAAAAACTTTTATCTCACCCTGGAAAAGCTTGCTGCAGTCTCCCAATTCATTGATGTCATCAAGGCCAATGAATACAGATAGTTTTCCATCCAATTCCCTCCCCAAACTGACATCACCACAACCGTCCTAAAAACCCACCCATGCTGTGATGTCACAGCTCCTTGGTCCTTCCCCTACCCATACAGAAAGTAAAGGCTAGAACAAGAAAAGAGTACATGAGTCAAGTCTCCTTCTGTGAGCTGTCAATCACAGCAGGTAACAGCTCAAATTACCCTTAGCACTTTGATAGCTGGGGAAGTTAGGTGTGAAGGGAGATGGGAGATGAGACAAAGTAGTAAAATTCAGGCTTCACAAAATACTGCAGTTTAGCCATTCTAAAAAGAAGCAGCAGTAAAAAGCACTTTGAAAGTCTGTTCTGTGGCATTTGCACTGTTTGTGTTTTAAGTAGTTATTGAACGGCATGAAATGTTACTTAAAACTGACTGAAAGACAGCAGTGTATGGATGCAAAATCAATGCAGTGACAGGAGGTTTAGGAAGAAAGAGGTCTGCATGATGTAATTTTTTACAGACTAGCACTGCATTGTGGGATTCCTAGAGGCAGACTAAACAATCAGAATTACTTCAAGATGCCAGACCCCATGTGGTCAGACTCAGAAATCACATATAAAAATATTTAAAAACATGTAAATAGTCCCAGAGTGGTGTTAAAATGTAGGAAACACCAAACCACAATGAAATAAACATTTTTTTTGCATCTGTGGGTGCTGTTCTCCTTTAACCTCAAAGTTGCCTTTGCTTGACCTAATTAACTCTCTTAGTTACCTATTTCATTTGATGAGAGAATTTTTATCTTAATGGGAATTATTCTTCCTTGTTTTTATGATAATTTTTTCCTTTTGTTGTATATTCTGTTTAATTTTGACTGCCACCAGAGCAGTTTGTTTCTGGGGCTAGTCCTGGGTTTACTTCTGGTAGGTAGAGTAGCCTTTATGCAGCTATTGACATGGCTGTGCAGAGTTTCTGAGAGCAATTTATAATGTGGGCTGTGTGGTCTTGGAGTGTGGAGGTGCATTGAATAAAAGGTAATTTACCCTGGAATAGTTCTTAACATTTTCTGGTTTTAATGGGATTGCAGAGTGGATTTTAATTTTGAAAGAAACCGCTTTATGGTCAGACTTTACCAGGGAGGATGAAACATTGGGAGGGGGATGCAAGTTTCTCCCATATTTGTGGTATGAGATGCAGTATGTTGGAGCCTGTAGAGGAAGTATTGACTATCTGGGCAAGGGTGTTTGTATTTACAAAGTCCAAGAATCTCTGTGCCTGTAGATGTGTGGCAGTGAAGGATTCCCAGTCTATAGAGGGTAATTAAAATCTCCCATAGGTAGGGTGTTAGGTTGGATGGTAAATGTCTCCAGTAGATCCAAGTATGCATTATGAGTTTCTTGGAACATTTAAGGTGATGTATAGAAGGCTAAGATATGGTGTGAGATTTTGTTTATGGTGATCTATACATGGATGAACTCCAGCATATTATCCTGTCTGACCACCCTAGAGGTATGCTTGTTAATGATATATATTGAGACACCTTCACCTTTAGCCCTTGTCTGTGCAGCTACTGGTCTAAACTTGTGGAAGGCACTGAAACCTTGCACTGCTGGGGTACTCTTTGCTGCTTTAAACCTCATCTCAGTAACTGCACAGGTGTTTATATTCTTGAGTGTAAAGAGGGCTTGGAGGGAGTGAAGGTTTTTATTTAGGCCACTGCCATCGAGCAGTAACACCTTGAGGTTCAGTTGAATTGATTTTGCTATATCAGTAGGGTTGTCAGTCTGGCATTGCCTAAAAAAAGGCACTAAGGGGTGGATAAATTATTACACTCAGCACAATAATTGTTAGCACCTGTCTGTGTGTTGAGTAATGTGAGGGCTGTGCACTACCATTGGTGGTGCTGAAGCATGTGATTTTGCCGTGTTTTATTTTATTGGAATGTTTTTAGATGAAACTTTTTTACAGTCTGAGGAAGTTCGACCAGGGAGTCGAACGAAAGTGTGCATTGATTAAAAGCAACTAACACATTGGTTGGAGTTTGCCTGTGACTTTCTTGACAAGTTTGTTTTTTAAGAAGTTTTAGTTTATTTTCGTACACTGTTTAAGTTCTGCTGGTCTCAGTTTTATATGTGATGGAGAAGAAACCATCGGTACAGAACTATCATTACAATAAACACATAACTTTCATTTTTGACAAGCAGAAAATGTATTTATTATTATTTATTTATTTCCAGTTTGATGACCGGGGAAGTCCACTGGGCACAGGGAGCCCGTTTTCAGTGGAATCCCAGGAAGAAAAGCTCCAACAATAAAATACAGTATGGTACGAAATACAAGTAAAATCAAGAGAAAAATATACAGCAGATGTGAGTACAAATACAAATGTATGTACAAGTCAAAACAAATACAAATATATACAAGTCAAACAAGAGTATTTACAAAATTGTTCTGAGAAAGGCAGTTGTAATTATCAAATTCTAGACATTAGTTCGTCTGAGGCCTTCTTATGTAACAATCAAGATATTGAGATAAGAAAGGTTGCAGATTGGAAGAAGGAAGATTTTTGTGTGTGAGTATTGTTAGTATTTTGAAGAGATAGTAATTATAAGAAGATGGAAATAAAGCTTAGATATAGAAGGGCAAGAAGAGAGAGGTAAGCTAGGTTGGAATGATGCAGTTACAGTTCCGATTAGAGGATAGATAGGAATGGAGCTGGGTTTTAAGGTTTTCCCCATTCAGCATTGTTCTTAGGGTAGGAGGGAGAGAATTCCATGTTTTGGCTAAGGAGCAGGAGAGGAGTAGTTGTCCTGGTGGATGGTTAGGTTTATAGACTTAATTTAAGTTTTGGTGAGCAGACCTAAGAGTTCTGTTTGGGATGTAAGGGAGATGGATGTTTGTAAGGGCAGGGCATTTGGTTGGGTTGAAGAGTAGTCTATGAGCTGTTATGAGCTGGAGGTAGTCCAGATAATTTGTAAGTTCAAGTCAATTTAGAGAGTGAAGGGCAAGGCAGTGATGGGAGGAGTTTTTGGTGTTGGTGGTGAATTTTCTAATTTGGAAGTGATGGATGCTGATAGATTGGTTAGAAGGGGTGCACTGTACATTTGGGAGGGAAGAAGGTAGGTAGAGGCGAGAGTATGTCTGGTATGGGCTGAGAGGAAGCAATTGTTCCTGTATAGCATGCCAAGTTTTTGGTGTTTTGTTATGTTTTGAAGAATATGGTGGTCAAATTTCAGGTGCTCATCTATAATAATGCCTAGTAATTTAGCATGGGGGCAATTTCAATAGGAGAGTTGTTTTGGCTTATCCCTTTAAAAGAAGCTTTGTCCAAAGGGAAGGATTTTCATGGTAGGAAGATAAGTATTTTGGATTTGTTTGCATTTAGGGAGAGGTGGTTTTGGTGCATCCAGGCCTCGGTGGTCAAGAAGGTGGTTTGGGTCTTTACTAGTAGTTTGGGGAGATCAGTGGCAGAGCAGACTAGAGTTGATTTGTCTGCATATTGGATTACTTTGGCATTGGGTATAGCAGAGTGAAATGTGTTGATAAAGATATTGAACAACATAGGACCAAGAATGGATCCCTGTGGTACACCGATGGGGGTAGGGAGAAAGGGAGAGATACTTTTTTTCCATTTTACTGCCTGAGAGCTGTCAGTCAAGTAGCTTGAGAACCAGGAAATGGAATTTTGTGAGAGATTTAGGTTTGAAAGATGACTCAGTAGATGGGTATGGGAAACAGTATCAAACGCTTTGGAGAGATCCAGAAGCACATTTGAAACAATTTCCCCAGAATCACAGGCATGGCTGACTGTGTCTAGGAAAGAGAGCAGAGCTGTTGTAGTACTGTGGCCAGGGTGGAAACCATGTTCGGTTGGAGTAAGGAGATGGTTTTGAGTCAGGAAAGGCATAAGTTGGAGATGGATGCATTTTTTTCTAGGATTTTGGAGATAAGGGAGAGTATTGCTATGGAGCAGAAATTAGAGATGGTAGTGTTTTTCCCACCTTTGTGATGGTTTAGAGTATAGGCTTTATGCCAGAGTTTGGGGACATAAGATTCCTGTATGGATCTGTTGATTAAGATACTGATAGGGAAAGCAATCCCATCAGCAGCAGATTTGAGAAAAATTGAAGGCATATTGTCTGGGACGTTAGAGCAGGGTTTTAGTTCAGAGAGAAGTCTTTTTATATAGTTGGTGGATATGGCTTTGAATGAAAATAATATACATATTCAAGATGCAGCCCTTTTCATGCCTTTGAAACATAAAGCACATGCTGCTTATAGTATATATTTAATTAAGTGTCTTGTCCTTTTTTAGAAGAAAATATTTAGTCATTAGCGATATATGACTTTCTACAGGTAGGATTATACCCAAGCCACAGTGCCAGTTATAAATTCACAAACTATTAATTTCGAAAATATTCAGATTAAAACAAAAGTGTACTATTAAGGTTTGCTTAGTGTGATAAAACACTTTTGTTTTTGACAGCTTTTTATTGTTACAGTATGAACACCTAACCTAAAACTGTATTTATTTGTAAATAAATGTGACTCTTTAATATTGCCACAGAAAATTACGTAAAAATGAAAATGTTTGCATTAAAATTCAAGATATAGTTTTTCAGTTAAATGTGATACTGGTTGAGTGTCTCAGTAACAAACTCCAAATTTCATCAGATTATGTGGAAAAAAAACAGTAAAGGAGGTAATGTTTAAAAAGTGATCACCAGTGAAGGAGATAATAACCATGCTATGACATTTCACTAGCTGGAGGTTCATTCCCTTACAGAGAGATCAAAACATTTCATAGATGGCTTTCTATTAGGAAAACAAGAACTACCTTGGGTCACTGCATAGTAGTGTGCTCTGCCACTCAGGTTCCTTTGTCTAAGATCACCATAATGGAAACATAACCCCTTTGTGGTTTAACAGTGTCCAGGTGCTGCAAGAAGGGTTTTACAGTCTTGAACCACATCTCACCTTGTGAGTCTTGGGAGGCGTCAATCTCTGAGTCATACCCCTCTGGAGTCACAAGGCCCATTTTGCTGGCAATTCAATGTTCCTCCATCTCTGAGTATGACATCATATCATGAAAAAATGTTGTATACAGGGATCCTGAATGTGGATATTGTTAAACAGACAATGGTATGATTTTGGTGAACTATCATCAAATGCTTCATGGAAACATGAAGTGCACATGGTATCATCTGATCTTTGAAATGTATCCTGGTGAACCACTTGTGCAACACCATATTATGGACTTGTAAAGTGGATATGTGCGACATATATCACAAAGGGCATATAACTGTAATCCATATTATTATGCTACTGTGTTTGTGCACTATATACCTTTTATATGTATAAAACATTTACAGTATATCATCATATGTCCTTAACAGGCAGCCAAAGACTGTAAGTAGACTGTAGTCCATTTCATGTCCAACATGTTTTGATGGGTAAAGCAGACCTGATATGATGCACTAAACTTAAACAGATTTTGCTCCTGCATTTCTGTTATATTCAGTATTTCCTGTGACTATTTCTTCTCTAACACAGTGGATCTTATCCACTTGTATCTCTATCAAGTACTGTATTCACCTCATTGTAGGTGCAGTCAGACACCACAGGCCAGCTCTAATGACTAGGATGTGCATCAGTCTTCAAAGTGGATATTTATTGTTTGTTTATGACTTTAAAAAGTGCTGTAAAATTCTCCTTCATCACACGTAGCAGTGGAACCTTCCTTTCCCTATGTGCATTAACATGAAGAATACCAGTTAAAAGGAAAAAGGCACCAGACAGACTTCACATCAGAAGAGCCTGTATTTATTACCTGGGCTATTTGTTGGGGTACATCTTGTGTTAAGTCTGACCCACACTGCAGGAATGTGAGCAGTGCTACAGAGGACTGTGGATGTAACTGGCTTTTGTTAAGATGATATGTGACAAGCAGATTAATTCAGATAGTTAAGGCTAGACGCTCCTAAAAAACTTTGTCCCGTACTCTTGAGTTTGATTTCCTCAGTTTCTTCTTGCAAATTGTGTGACTTCATTTAAGATACTTAATGTGATGGTGCTCCTCCTTTGCCTCTGAAAACAGACACGTATGTATAGTGGACTTACCCACTTAATAAATAAATAAATAAATAAATAAATAAATAAATAAATAAATAAAGCTGTATCTCACTCACAAGAAGTGTAGATTTGGCATCTGCATTGGATACATACAGATGTAGCCCCTGGATGCTATTGATAGAGGTAGATCAAGTACATCAAGTACACCCACTCAGGGCCAGCTTTAGGTAAACTGGCACTCAAGATGAGAAGATACCATGGTGCCCTCCTACTGACATACTAACACCATCCAATTTACTTTTTTTTCAGTTTTCTCAGAGTTTTTATTACTCTTCAGTTTTTTTCCTGCAGTTATTAATTCATTCAACATATTTTATATAGGCAAGACAGCACTCTTTTAACTGTGGAGGAAACATCTGCATTAAATCATAAAAGTTCTAGATGATATGACTGTATTTTAGAGTTTTTTAAACAACCTTTTCATCCATTGAGGGCCTGAATGAAAAATATGATCAAAGAAAGAATTTAATCTTATTTTTCAACTTTGTTTTTCCCCTGCATCCTTTCAGCACATCCTAACTGACCAAGACTACACTGTAATAACTACAGTGGAAATAATTGTATTATGTTTAGCCTGAGGTCTGGGGCCACTAGTCCCCCAGCAGGCATGAGGGTTCTAGATGCTCTGAGGTGCATTTTAGAGTTGTTTAAACAACCTTTTCATCCAATGATGTCCTGAATGAAAACCATGATCAAAGAAAGACATTCAGTCTTATTGTTCAACTTTTCTTTTTCATGCATCCTATCAACACGCATTGACTGACCAAGACTACCCTGTAATAACTAAATTAAGCATGGGGTCTGGGAAGCCAATAGATTATAGATGCTCTGAGATGTAATTTACAGCTTTTTCCAACCTTTTGATCAATGAGAGCCTTAACAAAAATCATCCATATGGAAAAGTAATTCCATTTTACATTTTTTTTTATTTTCATGAAGAACTAAGTTGTATCCAAGTTATAATATTTGCAGCGGACCAAACACGAATTCACAATAAACTGAAAATACAGATGCTTATGAGGCTACATAGATAATATCTGGTAATTATACCTGCCTCCCTATCTCCTTTTAAAATAGGTAGGCACTTTCTGCATATTCCCTTTGGTGTTACACAGGAATCGAAATTAAAGTACAAATGCCCACAGTCATATATGAATATACATCATGCCTCCTCACCCCTACCCATACCTCTCAACCTCTTAGAGCAAGACATCTGGACAAAGCCATCAATAAAAGTGGGACAAAGGCCCAAAAATAGGGACAATTTTTAAACATTGCTCTTACAAACCTAGAAAGTTAATAGGATAACATGTTTTGCGTTAGCATGAATTTTCTGAAGGGTATGGAATCTAAAACTCAAATCTCTGTCATTTTTTCCAACTTCAGTCTTTAATAATTTGTCACTGATTTGCCAGAGAACCAGAATTTTATAAAAAAATGGACCAAAAATAGGAGGCAAAAATCTGAACATTCTGTAAAAATCTGTGCAGTTGAGTGGCCCTACCCCAAAAGACATTCACCTTCTCTGTACCATTCTGATGTCAGACTGGGACAAAACTGAAAAGCAAATACAATATACTTACTGTCAGTCATATAGAAACAGCATGCTTCTTTACTCTCCCTCAAAAGATAGTAACCTGTATATACATCAGCTGTTTGATTGTGAGGGAAATGAAATAAAAAATTATGATTACATTGTTTCCAACTTGTTACTTCCGGACAGTTCAGTATTCTTATACAAGCTCTAGTAACTATCTGTGCACCCCTCTGATGTTTGAGTGAAGTTAAAGAAATAATAACCACATTTTCCCCAGCCCAACATAAGATATAGTCACCTCTTAGGTTTTGGAAAAATGTTAAAGAAATAATGACATTGTCTCCAGCCTCCCATACAGGTACAATGATCTTCTGTGTACACGTATGAGCAGGACTTATTATAGATTTGGTGGCTTCATGGCAGAGACGACTACTAAGCCTTCAAAATCACTTATGCAGCGTTAGTTTGTGGGGGCTTCAGAAGCTTTAAAGGTCTATGCAGTTTTATCCTTTATTTGTTCTGAGATGATAAATTAAGCAAGTGACACGAAACTCAGTTACTTACGTCCAGAAAACCACCACCAAGTAGTTATAAACACTTCTGTGTACAATTTAGACATCTAATCGTTATTAAAGCGGATGGTCGTCTAATGTATTTCACCTTTGTTCCAAACAGTTCCCACACATTAAAATATTGCAAGTTGTTTCACATACATCACTTTAGTACTGCAAAGCCAAAATAATAAGCAAACAGCAGCAGGCAGCAAGTCATTTTCCTCTACAGATAGCAGCATTTATACTTTATCTGTGCATATCAGGTGACTAGTTAAGTAGTCCACCTTAATTCTCAAAAATGCACACTAGTCCTGCAGACAAGGCTGAGAAAATGAAAAGAGGGTCAGTTAAGTTCATCAACCACATCCCCAACTCAGCAGTTATAAGTCTGATGGCTATGTAATATTATTTCACTCCGGCCGACCACACATTAAAATATTCAGAGCTGCTCCATATAAATCATGAAGCCAGAAATATTGCCAAAAATAATTGGTGGATCTTTGCCAGTATCTCTGTAAGGGTAATAGCAGCAATTATCTCACGACTGTCTCCAGTCTCATTGCACCATTCATCACATCTCAAATATCCAGAATTCTGCAGAATCCCCCTGATTTTTGACATCTGTCAATTTTTGATTTTCTAGTAAATTGCTGACCAATGCAGTTAGTCAGTAAAGCCAGGCATTAGAGATATACACTTCTTGACTACTTTAGTCTACTTGTTAAAAAAGAACTCCTTCACACAGTTTCATACCTACATCTGAAAGATTCAGGGTCTCTACTCCATGACCTTGGTAGACTGTAGTTTAACATTTCTTGAATTGAATGTCAAATCAAATGAGTACTACCTCTCTGGAGTATCCACTATGCCATGGGCACATTTTCTTCAGCAGAGGCACTTTGTTGTAAAGAATAAATAAATAAATGAATGATTTATTTCATTGCTCTAAAAAAGAAATAAACATAGAAATGGCACCTCTACAAGCATGGAGACCTAGGTGGCCACCTAGTTGGCCCTGCACCCACCATCACACCACTCAAGGTGCTAAATGCTCTCAACTTCTAACTGGACACTTTACAGCATAGTCTTTTAATGGCACTTGAAACAACTGAAGTCACCACCTGGGTTGTAGCTGATAATGGTTTACACTGGATCATTTCAAACACCTGGCTAACAGGTGATTGAATTAAACCTCTGCTTCTATACTGTGAACATACCTTCACACTACTGCTCCACACATGGCTGTCTGTCCTGCTTTAAAGTGGCACAGTGCATGCAATGGCTTCTTGTGTATTGAATACACATCTTCACGTCTGTATTGTGACTATTTTTTCTGTACAGTCCATTATGTGTGCCTTAGAATCCAGTGCTGTTCCACCTTATAGTAGGAGACAACGGTAATCCAGAAAGCTTGGGTCTGGTTTGGTATCCCACCTGTGACCCAGAGAGTGATAGGACTAATGAGAAACAGAGTATGAAAGATTAGTCCAGATAAAATCGCTTTAGCTAGAGGATCTAGGAGAGTCTGTCTCTCTAATGCCCTCCCTATGGGAGGATTAAAGTTGTGTTGTAAGTTTCAAGTCATTTATTCAGTTAAGCAGGTAGATGGGTGAGTGTTTCTTGTTCTAATACATTATATTTAACAGGCCAGTTATTTAAAGGCAACTACAGACAATGGTGGTGGGTCAAGGGGCAGCTGATTGAAGGAAAATATTGGAGATGGAAAAACAAGGAGCCAATCCCAAGGCTTAGAGGTTAGAGTCTTATAGAATATTCCTGAATGGTGAGGGGTTACCAACTCAGCAGCCTGTGGAATCTCATTCTTAGTTAAAAGGTTTTTATTTTTATTAAACAAAAAATGACATCACATCATGAGCTACCACTACAGAACTATACTTAAGAAAACACTTCCACCTGCGCTTCATCAGGTCCATCTAATAGAGTGTTTCATACAGTAGTTTGCAGTTTGATTATTAAAAATACCTGGTTTTATGAGGCTATCACCAGACTTTATTAGCCTGTTTTATATTGCATATAACATAAGAGCCTGTGCCTGTTTTTATGGGGCTCATATTCCTTGAAGCAAATTATGAAAACTTTGTTACACAACTTTTTCCAGTCTGACTTGTCCTTATCAATGCTTGTATCACATGTAATATGTGAGGTTGTGCTCACTTTTATGGGACTAATATTTCCTGAAATACATTATGAAAGATTAATCTTCTTTTGTTTAGCAAAAAGGAATATAAGAGGCTCTTATCCATGATTAATGTGGCCAATCCTCATTCTCTTCCAGATGAAGACAAACATTTCTATATGCAGGGGAGATCGCCAATTAGAGCCACAATAGACGACTTCCATTTTTTTTTTAAAAACTTGCATTCAGGGAAATAGCTCGCAGTGGAAACAGGTCACAGTGCCTGTTTTTACAGAGCTCATGGATGTGCACAAGATGGAAGAAAATTTAAGTACAATTCGAGTCCTCAGAATTTCTTATATAAGCTTTTTGTGCCCATGGAGTAAAAACCCACCGAGTGTTAAACTGCAGACTATACAAAACATTTAGTAAAAATAAGTATTATAGATCTTCTTTAAGCATTGGCAAACTGTGCCCATGGTGTAATGAATACAGCAGTGTTGGTTGGGGTCCTGGAGTAACAGTTGAGGCAAACTGTGCCCATGGTGTAAAGAATACAGCAGTGTTGGTTGGGGTCCTGGGGTAACAGTACAGGCAAACTGTGCCCATGGTGTAAAGAATACAGCAGGGTGGAGTGGGGTCCTGGGGTAACAGTATATGCAAACTGTGCTCATAGTGTAAAGAATACAGCAGTGTTGGTTGGGGTCCTAGGTAACAGTATTGGCAAACTGTGCCCATAGTGTAAAAAATACAGCAATGTGGAGTGGGGTCCTGGGGTAACTGTATAGCAAACTGTGCCCATGGTGTAAAGAATACAGCAGTGTGGAGTAAGGTACTGGAGTAACAATCTTCACTGTACTGCAAATAACAGAAGTTACGTTAAATGCAGAGGTGTTGTGCTTGAAAAAGGTTGCAATTAAGGGCAGTGCATATTCTAATATATAGGGAGCAAAACAGTAATAGAATGTCATGCTTCAAGTGTAAGCAGGTGGGAACATTTATAGGCCACCTTGGGTTGAATTGACACTTTGAATATGGGCGGGTGGTGGTGGATGTGATTATGGATTAAGAGGGAGTCATCAAAAATATCACTGAGATATTTTTGTCCCTTTGTGAAAGGGAACAAATTTCCACAGGGGTCTGAAATGAGTGGTGCAACAGTGTTTAATAGCCCTTTAGAAGTGCCAAAAACCATGACAGATGATTTGGAAGTGCAGCACTTGCATAACCCAAATCAGCACTTGCCCAAATCTCCTAGACAGCACTATTATAGACAGCACTATTATAATACAGCATAAGACCCTCGATTGTCTGCAAGACAAGTGAAATTCACTTTTCCAAGTATGTCCAGAGGTCAGCTTCAGGTGTACTCTCCAGTTCATCTGGTGGAATTGGGCATCCTGAGGCAATGTCACAACTGCCTCATGTATACAGACAACCCTCTCCTCTTACCTCTAGACACAAACACTTGTGAGAGATGCAAATACAGAGCCAGACTGGAGGCTACGCGCTCTCAACCCATGACTGTAACAGACATTCAAGAGGAGAAGAGACACACTAGCATCACACCACCAGTCACACATGGATCTACAAAACAAGTACCGGCAAAACAAACACATAAATACACAAAAACATATTCGGAGGCACTAGGTACCAATCTGAAAAAGAAACAGGGCCCTCCGAAGCAGACAAGCAAGCAACCTGCACCTCCAAACACAAGCCAGAAAACACATAATTCACCTCAGCAGTGTGCCTCATGACAGCCCCTAAGGCAAAACACCATACCCAACACGCTAGTAATAGGAGACTCTATAGTAAGGCACACAGATGTTCCACACACCAGGCTGAACAAGGAGAAGGTTACTGTCAGCTGCCTGTTGTGAGCTAGGATCCGCCACATAACACAGGCACTTAGGTCACTCCAGAACAAGTATGACGCTGTCATTGTACATGTTGGTGTGAATGATCTAAGACGTACCTCCCTGGACTACATGAAAAGAGACATTGAGGAGCTCTCTGATCATGTAGCCCAAGCTGGTATGACCCTGACCTTGAGTAGCATACTACCTTCACCTAGAATGATACCACAATACAAAGACCAAATGATCAATTTCAACAATAGCCTAAGCTTCTGGTGTCATTCTAAGGGGATCCAGTGTCTGTTTGCCTAGGATGACATGATAGACAAGCCTCACTGTTTCACCAGAGATGGTTTGCACCTGTCACCCCTAGGCTTTCAAATACTGGCCAAGGCTCTTGCCGTCCCCATAGTGCCTTTTTTAGGCAAGGCTCAAAGGACAAACCAACCACTGTAACCAGCACAGGTAACCAAAAACTAAGGGTAATGCTACTCAACGCCAGAAGTCTCAACTTCAAAATGCACGCACTCGAGACACTCCTCAGTATGGAGAAAATTGATGTTTGTGCAGTGACGGAAACCTGGTTCAATGTTCCAGAGAGCACCCCAGCACCACCAGGTTACAATTCATATCATACCTTCCGGCCTCAGTTACCAGATCACAGTACAAAGGGAGGAGGTGTATCCATATTCATCAAGGATACCCACATCTCCAGGTTAGTGGCGCAGCATGATGCCCCAGAGATCATTCACGCGCAACTATCAGCAGGCAAAACCACATTTCAAGTCGTAGCCTGTTATAGATTGCCCACCATGTCCCCAAGATGCTCACTCAGCATTCCTTGAGGCATTGGAAAATACAAAGGTCCTAACCAACACCATAATTTTGGGTGATTTCAACTACCCTGGTATAGACTGGGCAAACTACCAAAGTTCTAACTCCTATACCCAGCAGTTCATAGAATTTATAAATTCTAATGCCCTTGAACAACTGGTGTGTTCTCCCACTAGAGGGGACAACATATTGGATTTAGTCATCACAAATATGGGCGCCCATTTTACCAAACCCATTATCACTCCCTCTCTGGTCAGATCAGACCACAAACTGATAACCCTGGACATCCTCACCCCTCCACCTCCTCCAGTCAAAGAAACCATCATAAAAAATCTTTCCAAAGCAAACTTCAAACTACTTGCGTCAGAAGTGGAAAGCTTCACTATTCCCTTGCAGAAGGATAATGATATCCAGGATGCAGAATCCTACACCAAGGCACTTTATATACATCTTCAAGAATGCATGGTCCATGATATCCCAAATAAAACCAATACTCCTTCCTCAAGCAAGAAGAAACCAGCCTGGTGGACCCCGGCCATAAGCAAACTATACAATAAAAGGAGGAGACTTATGCAGAAAAAGGCCAAATCTCAAGTAGAAAAATCATCCCTGATCAGCATTAGTAAGAAATTGAGGGCCCTCATCAAGTCAACTAAAGCCAATTTCGAAAAGAAAGTTGCCAAGGATGCCACGGATAACCATAAGGCCTTCTACGGTTACATCAAAAACCTAAATGGCAATACTCAGGTCTGTTCTGAGCTAGTACAAAATGGAACAAAATACACTGACCCCACTGACATTGCCAACATCTTGGCTGACAGGTTCAGTGCAAATTTCTCCCCCCCCCCCTCACCACCTGCAGGGCCTATTACTATTCCAGGGGATTGTGTAACTCCAATTATTACTGATACGTTGGTTAATAAGGCTCTATCTAAAGCTAAAAACACTGCCTCCATGGGACCAGATGGTGTCCCGAGCTGTGTCATACGCAAGCTCCAAAATGAATTAACCCCACATCTGAATACCATGTTCAGTCTCAGTCTCTCAACAGGATATGTGCCCATAGAATGCCGCACAGCAACAGTGGTTCTGCTGCACAAGGATGGGCCCACAATCGATCCTGGGAACTACCGACCAATAAGCCTGACCAGTCTGATCTGTAAGGCAATGGAGTGAATCATTATGGAACTCATAAATGGAGAGATTGGGAACCTCCAAACACTTGAACCCCACACAGTTTGGCTTCATCAAGGGCAGATCATACCTCCTGAACCTGGTGGACTTCTTTGAGACAGTTACTCAGGCTATAGATAAGGGAAAGGAGGTACACACGGCTTACCTTGACCTTGCTACAGCATTTGACACCATTCCCCATTCGGGTATTATTGATAAACTCACCAACCTGGGCATAAACCCTTACGTCACAAGATGGATCACAAACTGGCTCTCAGATAGATCCCACAAAGTAAGAGTAGCGGGATCTATGTCCGAATCCAGACCAGTAATAAGCGGTGTGCCTCAGGACTCTGTCCTGGGGCCCCTCCTGTTTGTCTCAAGCTAAATGCTAAAAAATGCGTAGTAATCCCCTTTGGAAAAAACAGAGTACCCGCGAACTACAACATAGGAGGTAACACCCTGAAATCTGAAGAAGTAATAAGGGATCTAGGGTCCCAAGTAGATAGTCGGCTTTCCTTTGATAACCATGTTGCCAAGGTGGTTAGAAAATCCTTCTATGTGACCCATCTAATCACGAAAGGGTTTGCATCAAGATCTAAGGATGTAATGGTGCCCCTCTACTCTTCCCTCATCAGACCCATTATTGAGTACAATGCACCAATTGGAATGTACCTGGCCAGGCATCTCCAGCAGCTGGAGAGACCACAGAGGTACCTCACTAAGAGGATTACTGTCCTCAAACAGTTGTCCTATGCAGCACGATTGAAAAAACTAAGGCTTTTCTCTGTTGCATACCACCTTCTCAGAGGCGACCTCTGTCTAGCATACAGAGCCATGTCCAACCCAGAACTGCTGAACATGCTCCATCTTAGCAAAACCAAATCTACTCAAGCTACACGCTCTAGGGATATAAACCTTAGCACAACAATGAATAGAACATGCTGGAGGGATAGATTCCCTTCACAAAGACTTCCCTTACTATGGAACAAGGTCCTGATCTACATAAGACAGAGCCCCTCACTATCACTCTTCAAGAGGAACCTTGACAAGTGGATGGGTAACAGAGAGTTCACACCAGGGATCATACCAACAGCTCTATTAGATAGGGGCCAAGGGTACTAGCTGCTAGATCAAGGGCCTAGGGAACTAACCAAAGGGGCGGTGAATACCACACAACGTGGCTGGGCTAATATATGCCTTCGGGCAGATAGCCTAGTACCTACCTATGAACCTATGGACCTATAATAGGATTGCTATGGCAAGCTAATTCCAAAGAAGTGAGAAGTCATGTTGTAGGGAGGTGGTAACTGGACAGATTCTGACAAGGGGTGAGGATAATATCAACTGCGTACAGTATTACATTCCGGGAAGGCAAGTCTCAATAGATACTGTTCAGTATGTAATAAAAGATATAGTGGACTCAGAACCATGCCTTGAAGAACACCAATATTAACAGTTCCAGTGGAAAAGTAACCATGTCATCCAGTAATGCAAACATTTCATCTGTTAATAGCTCCTAAACCAGGTAGTTACAGTTGATAAAACTCAATAGTCAGTGTTTCAGCAGCAGACTGTAAATAACCATTTCATATGCCTTTTTGAGATCCAGAAGGATGGTCCCAGTAACTCTTTTCCACATTTGAGTAAATCTTAGTGATGAGAGCAAAGACAATAGTCAGGGTGCTATGTTTAGTATGGAAGCCATGTTGCTTGTCTGTAAGGAAATTGTACTTTTGAATATATTCAAGTGTTTGTAGATCAGTTTCTCAAATACCTTTGCCAATGGGTAAATATTAGTTGTAGTTCTAAATTTGTTTATACCCTTGGGATGAGGAATTTTAGGAAGTGGGGTTACTTATTATTCACAATCCTTATATGTAAGGCCATGGAGTGCATCCTATCTGAGCTCATTAGTACAGACACTGGAAGCTTCCTTACCCATGACCGAAACAAATATGGGTTTCTTCAGGTAGATCCTGTTTCCTTAATATTGTAGACTTCTTCAGAAAGGTCAGTAAAGCTGTGTACAACAGTCACTCTTTTCAGACTGCCTATCTTGACCTTCTCAAAGCCTTTGATGCAATCCCTCATATAGGTATTATTGAAAATCTTACTAAATTAGAAATCGGGGAAAGAAAATTTGTGAAAGTGAGGTTACTGAATGAAACTGATGAATTATTTTAAACAAATTACTCAAAACAATTTTAAAATATCCGCAATGTACTACTGGCTGATATATACTAACAATATATTTTACTACAAGTTTTTATAATAAAAAGGAAGAAAGAAATTGAAATAAAAAAAAACAACATCTAAGGCAAAGGTCAGTGGGTACGAGTGGTTACCTCAAAGGGTTTGGTATGGGACTTGACTAAAGTGCTACACAATCAAGTTGAGTGGCCTAGACTCAGATAAATATACGTTACATTCCTTTCAAATAGGTGCAGCCTCATTTGCACATGCAATGGGAGCTTCACAGACCGACATTATGAAGATGGGCAGGTGGAAATCCAATGCTTATAAAGGCTATGTAAGGCATAAATGGCTTTAACTTGTGTCCTTTATATTTCGGCTCTCACATCTTTGGATCAGGAATATATCTGGATAGTGGGTCATTCTTTCATTCGGAGACTCCATCACTTTGTCCAGGGCAGGTGGGGCTTCTACTTCCAAGGAGGAAAATGAGCTTCTTGCAAAGCAATTTGGTTTGGGGTATCAGGAACGCAGTGGCACCATCTCAAGGCAGTACTACAGCAAGCTGCAAGAAGCGATAAATCTCCTACTGCCATTTTATTGCACCGAGGGGGTAATGATATTTGTCAACATCCAATAAAAGAGCTAATTGGTTTGATGGTACAAGAGGTGTATTGCATGCATGAATGCTGGCCACAAGCTATTATCCGCTAGTCAGAAGTGGTACATAGAAAGAAATGGAGGGTGGCTAGGTCCATTAAAGCTGTGATAATAATTCTATGGATAAGGTATTAAGGGACATTAACGAGGTTGTACATTCCTCACCCTGGCATTCGGGATTGGTGGCCAGACTGATTTGATAAGGATGGGGTTCATTTATCTGAATAAGGTTTGGAGATTTTTTATAAGGAATTGCAAGCTGGTTTAGCTTTGAAGGGCATTCACTTAGGATAGGTTGAGATGTGCTGGCGGAAGGGAGGGATAATCCTCCCTTCTGTGGCGGAAGACCGGAAAGGTAAGGGAGTCCAAGGTAAGTGGGGTTGTGGTCACAGGACTCTTCAGCTGTACCTTCCACAGGCCAGACAGCCCTGAGGGATTGTTGCCAGAGGACTTACCAGCCCAGCAATGGCTCCTTGGCAGATTGTAAGGGGGCCCAGAGGAATTGGGATGAATTGTGAAATGAAAAAGCTGTTATGATGTGGGTATGTTGAATCAGAAGGGCCGGATATTGACGTGCTGTCTGTTGTTCTGTAGGTTTAGGGGAATGCTATGAAAGAAATAAAATGTCCTCCCTGACATTCCCGCCTTGCACACATCTCATAATAATTGGCCTCTATTTGAAAAAGGACATTGGCAGTAAATGCAATAAACACATGGCTGCAGCTATTTAATCCATCTGAGGTCTCTGTGTTTTTTATTGAATATGCAGCTTGTGGCAACCCTGACTTGTAAAGCATGCAACCTCGATACATTATCAATGGTGCCAGGGAATGATAATGTTCTGAGCTGGTTTTGGATATGGCTCAAATGTTGATATGGATCATTAAATGAATTATGAACACTATGTTAAATGTTTTATGTAAAATAACATCTAAAAGATCATTCTGTTGGCATCAATGGCAAGGTACGATATTGGTTCACTAAACTTTATTAAAAGCAAGTAGAGCTGTACCAGTCTCAGACAAATAAATGTCTTTTTTATTCTAACTAACTGAGCACAGTCGTGAAGTACCACTGTCTGCAAATCCATTCTATGAAATTTTAAATCACGGAACTCTAAACAGTGTCTCCTTTTTTGGTCTACACAGTTAAGCCATAGTTTACAATAGCAATGTTTGGTGCACAAAACACGTGAGAAACATGCTGCAGTTGCAGTACAATGTTCTGCTGCAGAGTACCTGCAGAGCCCCTGATGACAGCAGTCAAACTCTGTAGTGCTCCATGTTGGATAGATTAATATCAGGATCCAGCATCATCTCAGCATATGTGCACTTTTATCTTTTAGGTGTTGTGACTACATTAGTTGTTATGCATGGTCTGTCAGTGTACTGCAGGAGCCATTGTGGCTTCTCTGTGATCCCATGCTGCCCTACTGCTGCTTCTTGTGCTTTGTGAGCTCTCTTCATATTCTTATTTCTTTATGCTGATAGTTTTATCCTTTGTGACATCAATCCCTATTGTCTGTTCATAAATGTGGCCTTCACTGTATCCCACAGTACCTTCAAGCTTACTGCTGACGTGTATTGTGTAACACTTGTAACTCATGCACTGTGATGGGACCACCTGCCACATCATAGTCATCAATGATGAGCTTTTCTCTTGCCTCAGGTAGTTTAAGAAGGTTCTTTTACCCTATATATTCACTCACATAGCAGGAACGCACACTATGCTGTTTACAGAGCTCAGTGTTCTGTAACCATACCTCTTGACTTGGTCAGTGTTTAATCCATATATTAAGTAGCTTGCTGGGAAGTGACCTATCAGGAACCGCTTATGCAAGGGGGAGTTACCTTTGCCTGCTTTTACTGTGAGAAACTGTAATGCAATCCCTCGTATCTCAAGTCCTCTCTCTCTCTCAATAACTTAAAAACTGACTCTTTCATATAACGAGGCAGCTCAAAACAAGTAGTTTTTGAAGGAGGACAAGCCTTCTTGCAACATCCATATGGGTCAAACCACCCACAGCCCTCCTGAAATTGTATACAGATTCATAGAGTAGCACTAGGCTAACTGCCCTTGTGCACCATTTCAAGCTTGGCCATTTACCTCATGTGAGAATCAAACCCTGCATTTTGTGTCTATAAGGTAAACACTTTAATCATTATGCCAATTTCCCTCCATCTTCACAGTTACACAACATCAGTGAAGGGAGAAACTCCATCAAATAGAGCACAGCATTTTCAAAGAATCACTTGTTAAGCTCTAACATGAGTAAGTGTGCAATTTATAACCTCTCATGAATTGGGGAGACACATGTATGCTGCTTTAAAAAAATGCTTTACACTTACAAGTGTGCATGTATGCATTTATTTTATACTCTGTCTTCACAGACATTTGTCAATAATTCATAAAAAGGGATCCCTTATGTTTGTGGTGTATCACCTTGTTACATTCAGCAAGCACATGAATGACTGCAAAAGGTGCAATTTATCTTACCTAGGAAACATGAAAGTCATGCTACACTGTAGAATCTCTGCAAGATCACTGCATGCTCTGCACCCCAGGATTTCATTAAAATAGAATCCTGAACTGGACTTCGTAGTTGTTGTTGTTTGGTCTTTTGGATTTTCCCAGTTAGGGGTCGCCACAGCGGAACTCCGGTCCGCTAATGATTGGTAGTTGATTTTTACATGCCGAGTTACCAGCCCTGACGCACAACCTTCAACGAAGGTACGCCCATTCACGCATGTCTCCACACAGAAGACGCTCTAGCTGAGAATCGAACCGGACAGCGTCTTACTGTAAGGCAACAACACTACCGCAGCACCACCACCGCGGGTAACTGGACTTCATAGTTAAGAAATGTAAAATAAATTGACAAATAAATAAATGTACTAGTAAGTCTAGTATATTCACTTATTCAGGGCAGCAGTATAATGAGGTGCATTAAAATGACGATGCCACCAACAAGTATTTAGACGGTGCTTGTATCAATGTCACATGGGCACAAAGCAGTCACCACAAAGAACAATTAAAGCAACTACATTCTGAATAATGAGCACTGATACAATGTAGGCAGGCCATCAGGCATTGTACAAGGAAAATACTGGTAGTCAGATTCATGTAAACAAAAGTATATTTATATTCTCATTTAACACTATTAAAATAATAAAATATCACACAGAAACATATGAATAAAACAATCATTTAGAGGGAATTGTCTGTTCATTATGTAACTTTAATCTGAAAGGTGTGCATAAGCTTTCTTAGTACTTAACATCAGTACAGAATCCAAAGAGCAGGACAAAGCAGGTCAATGACTAAAAATATACAGACATAGCCATTCAGAAACTATCGTAAGCTTCTGGCATTGTGGTATGAGGAGGAAAAGGCCAGTCACTGACTTATTTTGGTGAAACTGTGAAGGTGAAGTCTGATGAATATAGACTAACTATTATATCAGAGTTGTGGTTCCAGATGTATTTTGGGAAATTGGGAAGACTGGACAGAGTACCAGGAAGTGCATAACTGACAACATTTATTTGGAGGGAGGGTCTGCTATTATAGTATGGCAGTTTATGTATATCTTTTATAAAATCAGGGTTTGTGGTGTGTGTGTGTGTGTGTGTGTGTGTGTGTGTGTGTGTGTGTGTGTGTGTGTGTGTGTGTGTGTTGGGGGTGCTTGTAAGGCAGGGACCACCACATTGCTGAACTAGAGGGTGGAGATGAATGAATGGTAATGTATCTTACTGCACAGGCTCTGCTGAGTGCCACTACACACTGAATTATGTGGTCCTGTCACTCTCAGGTAAAACTGAAGACTTTCCTGTATGTATATTCATGACATATTCCCCTTTGTTATGCTACTCTACAGTCCTCTGCAATCTCCACTATTTCACACCTGTCAGGCAGCAGCAATTTTTGTAGGTCATAAACCTTCTGATCCTTTGCTTATCCTGGCAAAATGGTGTCACAGCTCTTTTTTGCCTGTGGTGTCCTATAGATTATGTCTTCATGCGTGTGCTTTTTATTTAAAAATGGTATCAGCAGCGACTAAAACTGGTATCTGGTGTCAAAGGATAACATTCAAGGAAATATACAGGTAAAGATGAAATCTTTATAAAAACACATTAAAGCAGTGCTCTTACATAATCATTATTTGAACTGCAACAGCTGAAAAATAGAAATTAAATTGGATCTGACATACGTCATACAACAGCAAGTGGTATAACATCAGAGAAAATACACAGCTTTGTCCCTGGAATTGCTTCCTTATCCCTGAAGCTACTGCCAACAGAACAGCTTGTCCTAAAGCAAACTTGTTTTTAAAATTTCAGCAGTGTGGATTAACACTTCATGCTATTATGATGAAAGAGGGAAGGTGAAAGAGCATTAGATTAAGATAACATTTGTTACATCTGGAAACCACTGTAAAATAAAATGAGCATCATACCTTATGGAAAAAAATCAAAACTGCATTCTGACTATTCATTTCAAAAGATCTTACATTAAATAATAATTAGACTTTCTTTCAATCTTTACCACAAAATAACATAAAAAAAATCTGTTGTAACATATAGCTCACAACAATTTACTAACTACATTCTAAGCGCTGACTATTAAATACAGGTAAAAATAAAAAGTAATAAACATCTGAGATCCAAAACTATTAGCTTGTTTGTGTAATGCAGAAAACATCACTGGACCACCCAAACTAGTCAGCAGTAAAGACAAATCTTGCCAACAACATATTGCTTAATGTAAAATCCAGACTGATTACATAGACCGAGTATAAAATAAACATAGCCAAGAGTCTCGAAGGATGAGGGGGAGGGTAAACAGAACACAAGGCTAAGGCAGCTAAGTCAGAAACAATGTAATCGAGGACCATCTAGTAAAACTAAAGGCATATACAATGTAACACAGCCACAAACGCCAAACAAAAATAAGTTTCATTTTTTTTTTGTGACCTGTAATTGCTTCAAAGTCTCTAGCCCCCAAAACTTTACTGATACAAGACTTATTTTTGAGAAACCTGTAAATGGTACCACACATCTAAAGGGCAGAGATCAGGAAGATTAGATGTATCCATTCTACAGTGTAAAGTCACAAAAGGGCAATAAATACTTTCAATAATAGAAGTATCTTCCCAGACCAAAACACAGACCCTTTTAAAGCAGTGTTCCATTGAACACTACATACATACATAGAAATGATGGCAGGCTGTAAGCTTCCACTCACTACAACATTTAGTCTCAATTAGTTTCTATCCCATTTAATAGGTGCTATAGAACTACATTAAAGGTACTTTTTGTGTCATCTCTCTAGCTTTGTATCACGTTGCTGTTTTGTCTAACTTTCCCGAGGATTCAGAAAGAACCACAGTGCTCACGTTAAGAGCTGTGGAAAAGAGGGACAATTTACGTGATGCAGTGATTGTGATTCAGCAACACGTTAGCTGCAAAGAGGAAAGACCTCTTTATCAGTTAATTTGCATGTCTCTGAATAACTGTTAACTACTACTGCTAGTGTTAATGCATCACATTGCCACAGTCATCCATCCATTTACTCTTGCACGCAGATACACACACGCATGCACACATGAATGCACGCATGCACACACACAACATACCCCCATTCCTGTCCTTGACTTGTCTGAATGTCCACAAGGTCTCCTTTGATGTTTTTCCTGCCCTTGTAAATCATGATGATTACAGTTAGTCAGTAATGCTAGACATTAGTGTTTCATATTTCTTATTGTTTGTAAAGTGTATCTTGGTGCTAAACCTGTTGCCTTATTAACTTTTTAAGTGACCCCGAGTCACATTTCAAAATTCTCCCTGGTGTCATCTAGTGATTCTCCCTACTTTGTACAAAAGCCTCCACACACACAGGCACATCTCCATCCTTCTCAACTGTCTCTGATTTTACAGTACTCTCCTATATAGGTGCCCTGTCCCTCTCCAGTGTAATTCACAAATTATTGCAGTCCATGAATAATGCTCAATATCCTTATTATATTGAATAAAAAATACTTGTTACACTAACATCAGTTAGTGTAGCAGATTATTGCTGTTGTTTCCTGTGTCAAGGGGGAAGGGTTTAAATCCATTTCCCCCTCATTTCTACTTTATATTTTTTCCAGTTTTAAGTGTTATTTCACATCCTCACCTGGTGTCTAGTGGTGGTATATAGGCCTAATACCCCTTGTGGGAGGGTGCAGAGTTTGAATCTTTAGTGCTGTTAAAGCGTGATAATAAAGAGTTCTCCTCTGTGTCTAATGCTTCCCTTGACTCACATCATCTTTGTTTATTTTTATAACTGCCTTTAAGGGATGTTATTCTCAGTGTCTGGTGGTGGTACAGAGGAATAATATTCAAAGCAGGAGATGGAAAGGTACAGGGTTTGATTTTTTTTTTAAGTGCCTTTAGGGCACAGTGTACAGAGTATCCCTTGTGTCTAATGATCTACATCACCTTTATTTTTTTCTAAATGCCTTTCAGGCACAACATTAAAGAGATATTCATGGTGGCTAGTGGTCCCATCGACCTATGTCATGTTTACATGCTGTTAAGGGCACAATATTAAAGAGAGAGCCATTGTAGCTAATGTTTCCCCTGACCCATGTCTTATTTAAGTGCTATTAAGGCACAGTATTAAAGAGATTTACCTGGTGCTTAGAGTTCTCCCCTGACCAATTTTGCAGGATTTGCTCATTAGTTTGGTGGAGTGTGGATGTATGACAGTCCCCAGCCTAGCACCACACACACATTCACACATTCATGCAGACACACACACACACACACACACACACACACACACATACACACACACACATATACACACACACACACACACACACACACACACACACACACACACACACACACACACACACACACACACACACACACACCTACCTATCCCTTAACTAACTCCCCTTACTGCAACCTCCCAAGCACACACACACACATATGCACACAAACTCACACTTAGCTCTAAAGGAGAATTTCTTGAAATCCATGTCTCAAACGCATATGAAGTGGGTTATGATCAGTGACACGATCATAACCCTCTCTATCTATTACATCTCTTGAAACAGTGATTTCCCATGAAAAAAAGTCATCTGTGTTTTTTCTCCTGAGAGACTAGAGACTTGGGCACCTGAAGCTTAAGGGACAGTGACATATAGAGAAGGCATATGGATATGTGTGTGTGTGTGTGTGTATATGTGTATGTTTTTGTGTGTATTTATTTATTAGCATTTGTTTACAGATGACTGGGACATGACAGGTGTCTTTTCAATGCAGGATGGGGGAGAAAAGCTCCACAGTTAACAAATAGTACAAGATGTCATATAATACAATACAGTGCAAAACAGCAAATGATAAATATCATGTAGAAGATACAAAATGAGTATATATAGAAAAAAACAGAAAAGAGATAGATCCCAGATATCATTATATTCCATAGAGTTACATTTCAACTTTACTAAGTAGCAACGATAATGTTAACAACTTCCCTTAAGTTAACACATGCAGTAGAGTATGTATAGGACATTACTACTAGATAGCAGATTGTTAAGCATTTCTAGGTGTGGCTAAGATAATGGGTCTTCTGATAGATGCTTAGATTATGTAGGAAGACTAAACGGACACTACAGAGGACAGATGGATGAGATGTACCAATATTTAGCCAGGATAAGAGTGGCGGAAGCATAGGTTGGAATCCAAATGGTGGGTCTTAGGGACTGCTTTGAATTATTTTGGATGTATGAGTTGTCTTAGGTCTTGTGGGAGAGTTTTCCAACATTAAGATACATATGAGGAATACAGTGCTTCACTGTGTCTATTGTTTGGTCTATTGGCTTGACAAGGTATGTGTCCTTAGTCATGAGAGATCTAGATGGGAGTGCATTAGCATTATTGTCTTCAGTGCTGGACATTTGTTTGGCTGATGAAGTATGCTTTGTGCCAGTTTAAGCTGACTGAATTTTTGATAATTGGGGGATTCCAACCAGTTTAACTGGTTGAGTGCTAGGCAAAGAGGTTTCTTTATTCAGAAGGTGGGTTGCAAATGCTGCTATTTTATTATCACATTGTTCCAGTTTTGTTAAACGGGAGGAGCTGACATTTGTGAGTAGGGGGTGAGACGTGGGAGAGAGTAGGCAATGGATATGAGAGGGTAGTGGTCCTTCTAGATTGCAAGGTGAGTTAGGGAGATGCTTTGTGGAGGAGACCTAGTTTTATATGTGTCTTTTTGACAGTGGTTTGGATGTGTTTGTCAAACTTTAGATTATCATCTGTGGTGATCTGAAGTATTTTAATATGTATGATGACCTTAACGCATTTCCTCTAGTACAGCTCTTTTGGGTGTGTACCTTTAACTCTGAGTGGATGTGGCTTGAACCTTTAAAAAATGAAGTTATCACCTTACTGTTCAAACAAATACTCATGTTTCTGGAACCATAAGTAATAAAACAAAACAGCAAATGGCAAGCTATTTAGGATAAATGAATCTTTACACTGGTGGCATTCATTCAGTTTGACACTTTAAACTGGATTTTATAAGCCAAAATAAAGGCAGTGAATATTAATTTTGTGATGTTGTATAAACAGATTATGATATCTTAGTAACCATTCAAGCAAGACACATACGTCCAGCAGGATTTTTTTTCATACAGCCATGAGCATTCATATGAGGTTAAGCAGTTCTTTCTGTGTTACCTGAAAAGGGTCATAGATTCATAGATTAGTACTAGGCTAGTTGAACTTGTGGGCTATTTTAAGCCTAGCCAATGTGAAAATCAAACTTTGCACCTTGCATATGTAAGGTAAACACCTTAAATATTATCCCAACCTCCTGAACTGAAATATTTAGAGGAACATGAAAAGTATTACAATACAAATAAACAGTATACAACTCATATTTAATATCTCTTTAGCTGCATTACATAAAGGTCAAATATCAATACAGCTGTGTTTGCCATCATGTATGCTTTAAGATGAAATCTTCTGATGCCTTGTATGCAGAATTTTTTGGAATTATTAATGCAAATATGAACAAGCAGTATCTGATGCCTAGAGGCATAGTAGGAGGTAACTGCAGATGGAGGCATCACTTGGCTGTAATAAGTTGTCAGTGTTTTATATGGATGGTGTAATAAAGGTAATTTTATTAGTAAAGTTACTAATAATGCTATTTATGTGATCAGAGTATTGTTTTCATATGAAAAACAGTTTGTTTTTGTTTTGTTTGGGTTCAGCAGAAGATTAGACTGATTCAGAAAAGATTTGATGTAGGAGTAGGATTGTTGTATAATAGTTTGTAGTAATGGCATACTTTGAGTTGTGTAATAGTTTGTAGTGATGGCATACTTTGAGTTGTGTAATAGTTTGTAGTGATGGTATACTCTGAGATGTGTAATAGTTTGTAGTGATGGCATACTTTGAGTTATGTAATAGTTTGAAGTGATGGCATACTTTGAGTTGTGTAATAGTTTGTAGTGATGGCATACTTTGAGCTGTGTAATAGGTTGTAGTGATGACATACTTCTGAGTTGTGTAATAGTTTTTAGTGATAGCATACTTTGAGTTGTGTAATAGTTTGTAGTGATGGCATACTTTGAGTTGTGTAATAGTTTGTAGTGATAGCATACTTTGAATTGTATAATAGTTTGTAGTGATTGCATACTTTGAGTTGTGTAATAGTTTGTAGTGATGGCATATTTTGAGATGTGTAATAGTTTGTAGTAATGGTATACTTTGAGATGTGTCATAGTTTGTAGTGACAGCATACCTTGAGTTGTGTAATAGGTTGTAGTGATGACATACTTCTGAGTTGTGTAATAGTTTGTAGTGATAGCATACTTTGAGTTGTGTAATAGTTTGTAGTGATGGCATACTTTGAGTTGTGTAATAATTTGTAGTGATGGCATACTTTGAGTTGTGTCATAGTTTGTATTGATAGCATACTTTGAGTTGTGTCATAGTTTGTAGTGATAGCATACTTTCAGTTGTGTCATAGTTTGTAGAGATGGCATACTTTGAGTTGTGTAACAGCTTGTAGTGATGGCATACTTTGAGTTGAGTAGACTACAGTGGAGTTGTCTGCATACTACACCAGGAAGCCTTGTCTCACTGTAGTATGGAGGTGGTTTATAAAAAATATTGAACAGATGAGGACCTAGGATTGAGCCCTGAAGGACACCAATGGGTATATGTCAGTAGGTTGAGTAGCATGTTTGTCATTTGACACACTATGTTCTTTCTAAGAGATTTCAAACCACATTAGGGTAGAGCTGGAGAGACTGATGAAGAGTAATGTTTGTGGTAGTTCAGTACAGGAGACTGTATTAAATGCATTTTGATAGGTGCATGAATGTGAAAGAGACTTGGTTCATAGGTTCATAGGTAGGTACTAGGCTATCTGCCTGAGGGCATTTATAAGCCTAGCCAGAGTGTGTCGGCTATCACAGCCCTATTGATTAATTAACTGAGTCTCTGTCAAGCAGAGCCAATGAAGTGATCCCAGGGGTGTATTTTCTGTTACCCATCCACTCGTCAAGGTTTCTCTTGAAGAGTGTTAGTGAGAGGCTCTGCCTAATGTAGTTAGGAATTTTGTTCGAAAGCATGGGGAGTCTCTGTGACAGGAATCTATCCCTCCAGCATGTTCTATTTATTGTTGTGGCGAGGTTTAGCTCACTAGAGCACATGGCTCGCAGTGACTTGGATTTCTTTAGGTGGAGCATGTCCATCGGTTCTGAGTTGGACATGGTTTTGTAAGTCAGGCAGAGATCACCTCTGAGTAAGCGATATGCCACTGAGTACAGCCGGAGTTTTTTCAGTTGGACTGCATAGGACATATGTTTGAGGCCAGTAATCCTCCTGGTGAGGTACTTTTGTGGTCTCTCCAGCTGTTGGAAGTGTCTTGTGAGGTACATCCCAAATGGGGCATTGTACTCTATGATGGGTCTGATGAGTGACGAGTAGAGGAGCACTATAACCTCTTTATTTCTAGATGCGAACCCTTTAGTAATTAGATGGGCCACCTAGAAGGATTTCCTAACTACTTTGGCAATATGATTGTCAAAGGAGAGATTACTATCTACCTGGGTCCCCAGATCTCTTATTACCTCTTCTGTATTAAGGAGGCTGCCACCTATGTGGTAATTCGTGGGTGTTTTGTTTTTTCCAAATGGGATGACTATTCATTTTTTGGCATTTAGCTTGAGGTCATGACTTTGATAGCAGGTGTCTGTCTCAGTAAGGCCCTTTTGGGGGATGTCCATGTCAGCCGGAGAGTCAATTATGGCTCCCAGTTTGCAGTCATCGGTGAACTTAGTTAGCCATAGTCCTCCTGTGTTTGCCTGTACTTCTGATAAGTATATGCCGAACAGTAGGGGGTCTCAGGACCGAGCATTGTGGGACACCACTTGTGACTGGTTTAAAGTTGGACCTGGAGCCCGCTATTCTTACCGTGTGAGTTCTGTCTGTAAGCCAGTTGGCAACCCATCTCATCACGTAGGGGTTTATGTTCAGGCTGGTGAGTTTTTCTGTAATACCTGATTGGGGAATGGTGTCGAAAGCCTTGGCGAGGTCAAGGTAGGCTGTGTGAACAACATTTCCCTCGTCTATGGCCTTGGTGAAGTCAGCCAGGTTTAGTAGGCATGAACTGCCTTTAACAAAGCTGAACTGGGTCGGGTCAAGTGTTTGGAGGTTCCCAATGTCTTTGTTAATGAGTTTCATGATGATGCGCTCCATAGCATTGCAGACCAGGCTAGTCAGGCTTATGGGGCGATAGTTACCAGGGTCAGTTGTGGCCCCTCCTTTGTGAAGTGGAATAACCATTGCTGTGTGCCATTCTATGGGCACGTAGCCTGTGGAGAAGCTGAGGTTGAACAGTGTGTTTAGGTGGGGGGGGGGGGGTTAGTTCGTAATGCAGTTCATGCATGATGCAGCCTGGGACACCATCTGGCCCCACTGACACTGTGTTTTTGGCTTTTGAAAGGGCTATTTTCACCTGTGCATCTGTGATTTCTGGGACACTACACTTTTCAGGTATTGTTGTGGGCTCTTTTGGGGCTGAGAGGGGGTGAAGTTTGCACTGAATCTATCTGCCAGGATGTTGGCAATATCAGTAGGTTCAGTATATTTTGTGCTATTTTGCACTAGTTCAGTGCATATCTGCAAGTTGCCACTTAGATTCTTAACATAGCTAAAGAAGTCTTTGTGGTTATCTTTTGCATCCTTAGCTATTTTTCTTTCGAAGTTAGCCTTGGATGATTTTATGAGGGACCTTAGTTTCTTACTGATACTGATCAGGGATGTCTTTCCTTCTTGGGATTTGCTTTTTTTCTGAACTTTCCTCCTTCTATTGTATAGCCTGTTTATGGCAGGGGTCCACCAGACTGGTTTCCTTCTCTTAGAGGAGTGAGTCTTGGTTTTGCTAGGGATGGCATGACCCATGCATCCTTGTAGGTGCTCATAGAGTGCATTTGTAAAGGTTTCTGCATTTTGGGCAGCGTTATCCTTTAGCGTGGGGGCTGGGAAACTTACCGCCTCTGTCTTAAGTAAGGTGAAGTTTGCTTTACAAACATTTTTTACTGTGGTTTCCTTAGTTGGGGGTGGTTGTGGGGTGTGGACATCCAGAGTGATTAGTTTATGGTCTGATCTAACCGGTGACGAGTTGACCTCCGGTGTGGAACACCTGTTGCCCATGTTTGTGATGACCAGGTCCAATATGTTTTCACCTCTGGTAGGGGAGTTTACCAGCTGATCCAGTGTGTTTGAGTTGATCAATTCTAGGAAGCACTGGACCTGGAAGTTTGTACTCAAGTAGTTTTCCCAGTTAATGGTAGGGTAATTGAAATCACTCAATATCAGGGTGTTTGGTAGGACCTTCATGTTTTCCAGTGTCTCCAGAAAGGTGGAGTGGTGGTCCTGGGTCATGGAGGGTGATCTGTAGCAGGCCACAATTTGCATTGCAGATTTGCCCGATGTTAGTTGCACATGGATAATCTCAAAGGTATCATGCTGTGCCACTAACCTGGAGGTGTAGGTATCCTTGATGAATATGGATACACCCCCTCCTTTTCTGTTTCGGTCCGTGTTCTGTGGCCGAAACGTGTGGTACGAGTTGTAGCCCAGTAGTGCTGGGGTGCTCTCTGGAGCCTTGAACCAGATTTCAGTTACTGCACAGATGTCGACGTTTTCCATACTGAGGAGTGCTTCGAGCACGTGCATTTTCAGATTTAAACTCCTGGCATTGAGTTGCATAACCCTCTGTTTTTTGTTAATTGTGCTGTTTATGGAGGTGGTTTTGACTTTTGAGCCTTGCCTAAAAAAGGCAGTATGGGGGCAGCAAGAGCCTTGGCCAGTATTCAAAAGCCTAGGGGTGACAGGTGCAAGCTGTCTCTTGCGAAGCAACGCGGCTTGTCGAGCATGTTGTCCCAGGCTGACAGATACTGGATCCCCTTTGAATGATACCAGAAGCTTAGCCAATTGTTGAAACTGATCATTTTTTCTTTATACTGAGGTATCATTCTTGGTGAGGGCAGGATGCTACTCAGGATCAGGGTCATACCAGCCTGGGCTACATGATCAGAGAGCTCTTCCATGTCTCTTTTCATGTAGTCCAAGGAGGTACGTTTCAGGTTATTCACACCAGCATGAACAATGACAGAGTCATATTTGTACTTGTTCTGGAGTGACCTGAGTGCTTGTGTTATGTGGCTGATTCTGGCTTCTGACAGGCAGCTAACAGTAACCTTCTGCTTGTCCAGCCTAGTGAGTGGGATGTCAGTGTGCCTGACTATAGAGTCACCTATTACTAGTGTGTTAGGTATGTTATTTTGCCTTAAGGGCTGTGATTGTGCGGCATACTGATTTTGTGTTTTATGTGTTGTCTGGTTTGTGACGGGAGGTGCAGATTATTTGGGTGTCTGCTTTGGAGGTCTCTGATGCTTTTGCAGGTTTTTATTTAGAACCTCTGAGTATGATTTTGTGTATTTATGTGTATTTTTTGCCAGTGCTGGTTTAGTAGGTCTATGTGTGGCTGGAAGTGTGGTGCAAGAGTTAACCTTCTCCTCTTGACTGTCTGTTCCAGTCTTGGATGGAGACAGCTCAGCCTCCAGTTTGGCTGTATAATTGCATCTCTCGCATATGTTAGTGTTTTGTGGTAGGAGGAGAGGGTTGTCTGTGTACATGAGGCAGTTGTAACATTGCCTCAGGATACCAAGATTCACCAGCTGGACTGGAGAGTACACCTGAAATTGCCCTTTGGTCATGCCTGAATAGTAGGGTGAGCTGCTTAGTCACTTGGTTGGTGAGGGGTGAATAAAGAGCCTTGCCCTGCTGGGCAATCAAGTGTCAGGGTATACTAGTGCTTGCTATTAGGTCTGAGCAAGTGCTGGACTGTAGGATGCTTTTTGAGTGCTTAGGTTGAGAGTTAGAATAGTTTCAAGGGAAAAACTGAAGAGGAGACTTAGTGGAGCCAGGAATAATTTTACCCTAGCTAACCGGTGCTGCCCAGCTCACAAAACCGTGTAAATGCGGTTTTTATAGCAGGGAAATGAAAGAGATAGAAATTAGCCCAAAATGGCCAATAAACTACTAACTTCTGGGCTGGAACCACTCCTCCAGGGAAAGATAGGCTGCTCAAAGGTCCCCTCTCTCACAGGTGAACAGAGAAACATTCTTCTATCCAAGTAAGGTATGGGCAACTCAGAAACTTGTAACACAGCCCTGAATTCTGCACTAGCCTGAAAACTGGACTATACTAGCTTAGAAAGGCGGGAAACAAGGAATTTTATTTTTGTTTTTTTGAAAAGATAAGGCAAACACAGTAAAAAAACACATTTAAAACAGCTTTAAATGACTACAAACGATCAGAAAAGGCTATTGCACTTTAGTGTGTAGCCTACAACAGTTAAACAAATTATTTAAACAAAAAATGACTTTTTAAAGTGCAGGCAGTCAAATAAGTACAATATGTGAAAAAAAACAAGCTTTTAAATCACAATAAATGCTGGAAAATCAGCGTTTAGGCGTAAACAGTTAAGTACAGCAAGAAAATACAGAAAACTGATACTTAATCACTCCAAAGTTTCTCTTCTAAGCTAGAAGGCTTGTATCATTTTAAGGCTTTCTAGTGCTTCCCAGTAGGTTGGTTACAGGAAAGATGGGAAACAAGCACAGATGTGGTCTTTTAAATCAGAAAGTTGAAAGAGATGGACGAACTGTCCAAATGGTCAATAAACTACAATTTCTGGGCCAAGAACCACTCCTCTTGTGGTAGACAGGCTACCTAGTGCTTACCACTCCCACTGATAAGCTAGAAGGCTTTCCTCTAACACAGAAAGGCTTGCGGGGCTCAGAAGCTTGCCAACAGTCCTGGATACAGCAACTCTGTATCTGGACTAGGCTAGTTACAGGAAAGGTGGAAACAAGCAAAATGTGGGCTTTTAAACCAGAAAGTTGAAAGAGATGGAAAAAAACTGCCCAGACGGCCAGTAGCTACAATTTCTGGGCCAGGAACCACTCCTCTTGTGGTAGATAGGCTACCTAATGCTTACCACTCCCACTGATAAGCTAGAAGGCTTCCCTCCAACACGGAAAGGCTTGGGTGCCTCAGAAGCTTACAAAGAGTCCTGGATACAGCAAATCTGTATCTGGACTAGACTAGTAACAGGAAAGGCAGGAAACAAGTGCAAACACAGGCTTTTAAATCAGAAGGTTGAAAGAGATGGAAAAGCTTCCCAAATGGCCAATAAACTATAATTTCTGGGCCAGAAACCACTCCTCCTGTGGTAGATAGGTTACCTAGTGTCTACCACTCTCACTGATAAGCTAGAAGGCTTCTCTCCAACACAGAAGGACTTGGGAGGCTCAGAAGCTTACCAACAGTCCTGGATACAGCACATCTGTACCTGGACAACACTAGTTACAGGAAAGGCGGGGACCTAAACGCAAATGCGGGCTTTTAAACCAGAAAGTAGAAAGAGATGGTAAAACTGTCCAAACGGCCAATGAACTACAATTTCTGGGCCAAAACCCACTCTTCCCGTGGTAGATAGGCTACCTAGTGCTTACCACTCCCACTGATAAGCTAGAAGACTTCCCTCCAACACAGAAAGGCTTGGTGGGCTCAGAAGCTTACCAACAGTCCTGGAAACAGCAAGTCTGTATCTGGACTATACTAGTTACAGGAAAGGCAGGAAAGAAGCTTAGAATTTTTTTTTACAGAAAAGCAGCTAAAACAGCAGTAAAAACAATTAAAATTGCAGTGCAGGGTAGCACACTTGAGTGTGTACCAATATTAGGGCAAATACAGTTTAAATAAATGCAATTAAATTAACAAATGACTTAAAAACAAGTGCGGAGGACAGTAAATTAGAAGGCTACTAACAAGCAGTAATAAGTGCAGAGTAAGAGCGACTGAACAGATAGCACACAGAACAGCAACTAAGACAGTTACAGTAAGAGCAGCTGAATAAAAAAAAAAAAAAAAAAAAAAAATATATATATATATATATATATATATATACATATATATATATGTGTGTGTGTGTGTGTGTGTATATATATATATATATATATATATATATATATATATATATATTTTTTTTTTGGAGGGAGGAAACAGAGCAGGATTAATAGGCTACAGGGGTTGTCTTTCCCAAATGTTCTCTTTGTACACAGTAGGAGTGCCTGAAATCAGAATATGATCTCACTGCACTCAGTTGAGTGAGCAAATGAGATGGGCCCAGAAGGAGTATCCAAATACAAACTTTACAAGAGGGACGGGCCATTTCAAAGCTACCAACATTAACACCAGAACAAGAACAGGAAGGGTGGGTGGGGAACTAACTGTAGAGACACAGCCACAACTTACAGTTGAGTTAATGTTCAGTGAGAAAGACAAATAAATAAATTAAATGCAGAACTATATGAAAAAGAGCAGAGAAAAGTGTATTTAAATTCACTTATACGTCCAGTTGATTTCAGATAGATCTTAGCCGGAGCAAAGCCGAAATAACCCAAAATGTGCCACTTATATAAGGCAGGACAGAATATCAGTGATGAGGTGAACTACCCTCCACTGCTATCAATGGCTACACAGAAATTCTAACAAGTATTCTGTAGAGACACGGCCACAACTTTCAGTTGAGTTAATATTCAGTGAGAAACACAAATAAATAAATTAAATGCAGAACTATATGAAAAAGAGCAGATAAAAGTGTGCTTAAATTCACTTATACATCCAGTTGATTTCAGGTAGATCTTAGCCAGAGCAAAGCTCAGATATTAAGCAGAAATAACCCAAAATGTACCACTTATATAAGGCAGAACAGAATATCAGTGATGAGGTGAACTTCCCAAACTGCTATCAATGGCTACACAGAAATTCTAACAAGTACTCTGTAGAGACACAGCTACAACTTCAGTTGAGTTAATATTCAGTGAGAAACACAAATAAATTAAATGCAGCAATGTATGAAAAAAAAGCAGATAAAAGTTTACTTAAATTCAGTTATAAGTCCAGTTGATTTCAGGGAGATCTTAGCAAAGCTCAGATATTAAGCAGAAATAACCAAAAATGTACCACTTATATAAGGCAAGACAGGATATCATTGATGAGGTGAACTACCCCCCACTGCTATCAATGGCTACAGATAAATTCTAACAAGTAGTCTGTAGAGACACAGCCACAGCTTTCAGTTTAGTTAATATTCAGTGAGAAACACAAATAAATAAATTAAATGCAGAACTATATGAAAAAGTGCAGATAAAAGTGTATTTAAATTCACTTATACATCCAGTTGATTTCAGGTAGATCTTAGCTGGGGCAAAGCTCAGATATTAAGGTTTGTCCCTAATTTGATTTATTGTGTTTTGGAAAAAGAGAAGAGCTGTAGTGGTGCTATGCAATGGTGTAAAAGCCACATTGGGTGGGACTGAGTAAGAGATTATCTAGGAGGTACTTTGACAGTTGGGAAAGTATCCATCTTTCAAATATTTTGGACAACGGAGATAGTATGTTCAATAGTTGGATAATTCCACTGAATTTCCTGCTATATGTAGTGGGATAATATGTTTTTTTCTGTAGTTTGGTTCATACTATTCTAATATGTAGTTGTTGATTAGTATCAATATGGGATAGGATATGGCATCTGTGGCAGATTTTAAGTATTCAGCAGGAAGCTGGTCGGCTGTTCATCCTGCAAGAATTGCAATTATCGCCAGTAACTGATCCTATGGCTTGTTTTATACATCCTACAACTAATTATAGCTATGGGTTTTTTCATCATGCTGATTGTGATAGTATGAATTTAGTGTATATTGCAAAGTGCACCATTGTGCATCATTTTATATATGGAAAACTAATAGAAGGTTGTGTGATAGGATAGTGCAACATATTTATAATATTAAAAAGTTGAAAATTATCAATGCCTTAGCTAAGCATGTCTCATTGAATGATGCAGCTCATACTTTTAAGTTTTTTGCTTTACAATTAATTGCTGGTGGCATTAGGAGGGGTAATATTGTGAATAAAACAGATGTATCTGAGTATGAATGGATCAGTAGAGTTAATGCATTAAATATACCCGGAATTAATGAGTTCTGTTCCCTTAAACGTGTTTTAAAGCAAAGGAATTTACATTGCTGATCATGTGACTAATTTAAATGAATTGTTTTATATAAGGAGTGTATATTTGGGTTTTTAAAAATACTTGATAAAGTGTCTATACGTGAAAGCTTGTATTTATTGTATTTTATTATTGTCATGATATACTCTCTTTATGTAACTTTTTATTTGATTTTTTTGAAGAGGTAGTGTTTTCTGAGAAATATTTTATCGGATTTTTCAGTTAAGAGAGCAGATTTTGTATTACTTTAGTTGGGACAGAAAAAAAACTGATGTATTATTTTGAATGAACTGAAGGATAATAGGTTATCTGTTTGATTCTTTAGTGCTATAGATGCTTCTCGGATTTCATCTAACTGGAAATAAATAAATAAATAAATAAATAAATATGAGAGTTGAATTGTTCAGCAATATTTTGGTATGTTTTATTTGGTAGGGGATTTGGCTGTGTATTTTTATCCAGGTTTCAGGAGTTTATTTATAGCTGCTAAACAACCTTTTCAGTTAGAAAGGTGATTATTTTAGAGATGGGTGAAGGAAGTTTTTTTTCTCAATTTGAATGAGTTTCTTGGAGAAATTTCTCAGCTGTCTATATATCTGGTAGGAGATTACAGTTTTGACTTGATATGCTTTATCTCTTTTTTGCATTACCTGTTTGGTGTTCCTAGTGCGCCAAGGGGTTGGATTAGATCTGATAGATTTTTTTAGTGGTGCCTGACTGTTGAGAGAACTGATAGAAAGTAAAAAATTCAAATTTCCATCTTTTTGATCAAAAGGTAAGGTTTTTAGGGAAGACCAGTTGATTTGCCTATGTGTAGAGGTAAAGGAGGTTAAACAAAATTTGTGAGGTGTTGACCTTGGTGTTTGAGATATTTTTTATAGATTTTAGTCCATTGTTCGATGGCATATATGGGATTATAATCACTTAGAGAGTCTGGAAGTGAACTTGTAGCTGGGATTTTGTTGTGGCATTATTTGATATCCAGTCAAAGATTGTATTCTTATTCCTTTTTTTTATTGCCACTGGTGGGGTAATTAATCAATTCAGAAAAGTTATACAGATTACTGGTGTTAGAGCATTCATTTTGAGTAGTCCAGCTGTTGTTACAATCACTGAGTATGTTAGTTTTCTGGGTGATATTATTTGTGGGCCATGATAGTATATCTTCAGTTATGAAGGAATTGGTATTTGTGGGATATAGATTGTAATTATACTGACTGAGTTGAAGACAATGTCTGCCAACTCTAAGTAATCAGATACAGAGCTTACTTATCTCAAACTATATATAGAAATGAAACAGGAATAATGTCCATAATGGGAACAGTTTCCAAAATAAAGACTACAGAAATGAATATTACAACAGTAAGAAATTTAAATATTAAAGCATGTATTGCTCAAAATGATGTTGTTTCAAATGTAGTGAATTTGTCTAATTGTGACTTAATGCAAGAACAATGTGCAGTTTTAAGTTTGGGGTTAAAATTTATCCCGATGGTTATTCCACGGGTTCATGTTTTTAAACAAGAGCTTTTTAGATTTGTTCATAAGTTACATTTAAAATGTTTTTTCTCTAATAAAACAAATTTGAATGATAATGAAATTGATTTTACTGAACAGTCATCTGTTGAAAGTTTTTTTTCATGCGATGAAGATAGTGAGCAGCAATATGAGGATGACGGGATGTCTAATTTGAATGCTTATTGTTTGTTGAATATCTCTAATATTCCAGTAGTTAGTAAATTTATACCTCCTTTTCAGAACCAGAACATCTCACATTTTTGCTCAATGGTTAGTTTTGAATGAAGCAATATATGTGATGAAGTGTTAAAAAATAAAAATTTTATAAGTTATAATTTCACTTATAGAGAATGGAAGGCACTAATGGAATTGCAAAACAACAAGGGGCTCGTAATGAAACCAACGGACAACAGTAATTGCATTGTAGTAATGAATGGTCTACAATATCATAAAATGTGTATGGAACATTTAAGTAATGAAGGAACTTATGAAAATAGTGAAAAAACGTGCCTTGTGAGAGCAATGGACAAATGTGATAAACTTTTACAAAAGGGCCTACGTCTGGGTTATTTTTCTAAGAAGGATGTGGAAAATAAGCTAGTTGTTAATAATAGAGAACCGGCGGTATTTTTTTGTTTGCCAAAGATCTACAAGGATCTAAGAGAACCCCCAGGAAGACCAATTGTATCGACTTGTAGTTATTTTTTACATAATATAGGTCTATTGCTACACAAAATATTGCTTCCTTATGTAAAGAAGAATTTGTCTTATATTTAGAATAGCTCTGATTTTTTGACAAAAATTGCTGACATTGCGTGGAAAATGGAGATGTACTGGATTGTGTTGGACGTAAAGAGTTTGTATACATCTATTAAACATCATGATGGCTTATCTGCTATAACATATTTTTGGGGGGATAACCCTCTTTCTACTTTTGTAGTAGAAATGGTAGATTTTTGTCTGCAAAACAATTTTTTTCTGTATAATAATCAAGATTTATAGACAGAAAGAGGGAACCGCTATGGGGCACCTTTTGCCCCCATGTATGCAAACCTCTTTGTCTTAATTTGAAACAATGTTTTTGGTTGGACAGGAATTTATGAGACAGCATGTTAAGCATTATGTTTGTTATATAGACGATTTAATCTTTATATGTGCAGGAGGTGTTGAAAAGGTTAATGCATTTATATCTAAGTTGCACCAGAATCCGTTTAACCTCAGTTTTGATGGTTTACGACAAAGGAGTAGAGTGCATTTTTTAGATTTAGAACTGGAGGGTAAGGAAGATGGCACTATTGTGTCAGGGGTACATAAGAAGTTTGCTGACTGCAATCAGTTTTTACATGCAACTAGTTGTCATCCACCCCACACATTAACTACCCTTCCTTACAATGAATTTTTGAAATTGTCTAAAATTTGTAACAGAGCAGACATTTTGAGGGATGAAGTTCATAATTCTGTTGATATGTTTAAGAGAGATATGGCGATGGAGGCAGTTCAAAGGGTACATAATAGGAACGGAGGCATCAGAATAAAAAGAGGTAAAGTAGAAGGTGCAACGGAGGAATTTAGAAAGAATCAAACACAACAGATTTATTTTGTATCCACGTACAACATTAAAAACAAGGAAATAATTCAGATGTTAGATCATTATTGGAAATTTTTATTAAATGACAAATTTCTGGCTAATATTCTACCAAGACATTTTTCCAGTTCATTTGTCAGAGGTAGAAGTATAACGGATATATTGGTTAGTGGATTATTTGTTATGCCAGATTGCACAGTACCTAAATGTCTGGTTCAAACAGGCATATTGAAATGTGGAAGATGCCTGGTTTGTCCGCAGATTGTTAACTGTTTTAAATGTATTAATGATATTCCTTTTACACCCAAAGATAAATTTTCATGTGAATCTAAGGGGGCGGTTTATATTTTAAGCTGCCCCTGTAATATGTTCTACGTGGGGATGTTCTGATCAAGGTTTATGGAACACATTAGGGACATTAAAAATGGTAAGAAAGAAAAAACTATTGCTGCTCACTTTATAGAAATACATAACAGTGATTATTCATTGTCAAAAGGAAGTATTTTGGAACAAATTAAATGTTTTTATGGGGATTAAAATGTTTTAAAAGAAAAACTTTTATGTAAGGAAAGTATTTATATTTTGAAATGTAACACATTGGTCCCTAAGGGACTTAATGGTGAGTTGAATTGGAGAAGTTTGCTTTAAGGGGTAATTAGATTAATTAATTTTATTGTTTAATTGATGTAAAATGTGTATATAAGTAGGTTTTTTGAATTGATTTGTATTCCATGAAGGTGTTTGGCACTGAGGCGCTAGAATTAAAACTGTTTACTTCAAACTGTTCCAGGTGTTCTGCTTCATTTGGATCTTGGTTGTTTATTCTCAAGTGTAATTTTGTGGTTGTGGTTTATATACATAAACAGTCTGTTATTGTCCTTGGTGTTTCAACTGGATGTAGAGACCTTTCATTTTTTGATGCAGCTGGCCTTTGGCCAAGCCACGTGATACTTTCTGGTTTACTTTTTTTCCAGATCTTTCCTATATATGACCACCTGACATTGAATTGGTAGAGGGACATAAGTAAGGTTACAGATGAAGACCTGACCTCTGTTCTCTTCCATTTCCTAACAAACTGGAGCACAGAGGATCCTGAAAAGCGGATTGTTACATACTGTCTGCTGACCTACATCAGATTGCTTCATCTAATGTACGCCTAGCCTCTTTAGAAGGATCTGCTTTATAAAATCGAAAAACCACTTACTCAAAATCTAGAACGTCGAGACCACATTAGCGAAATAGCATATTATTGAACACCAAGAACACTGCAATGTCACTCTGGGAAACTAACCATGGGCCACCATGGTGAAAACCCAAACCAAAGCAAAATAAACCCACCCATGTGGGGGGCTTCACCCTCACACCACCCCTAACTAAATATACCAACCCCGAGATTGCACTATAGCCAAGAAAAGAGCAAAGTTCACCATAGTGGCCCAGTGGTTAGTTTCCTGGAGTGATATTGCAATGTTCTGGTTGTTCAATAATATCTTGCTTCGTTAATGTGGTCTCGACGTTTTGCATTTCAAGTGAGTCTTTTTTCGATTTTATAAAGCAGATCCCTTTAAGACACATGGTATGATCTTGAGCTCCATTTCATGAGGGATGGCTGAAAGATAGAGTGTCACTGAGGCATATCCCAGTGTTTGAGGACAAGCTAAAACTGGATAGGTTTTGTGCTCATTACCCATGATGAGATTTCCTATAAAATGGCAGTGTTCTTGTATTAGAAGAACGACCAGGTATATTCTTTTGTGTGTTGTCAGGCTGTGCATCTTACATTGTCTAGCCACCCAGAAAGTTATATATTCTCTGAGTCTATGATAGCTTTGCCTCCATTAGGTTACAGATATCTCCCAGGACATCCAAAAAGCAAGTTGTTGTCAAAGAACTTCAAGGAATGTAGCTTCGTCTTGGTGTGTATTTCATTTATCTGGTTGCTTAGAGTTCATATATTTTGTATCACATTTATGCCCAACAACTTGTGATTTATACCTTTGTCCAGGCAAACTGGCACTAGCTTGCCTAGCTGTCATCATCATCATCATCATCATCATCATCAATGTCCTTTTTCCCATTTTTCCTACATGAAGTTGGGTGTCACATCAACTGTCACCACCCTTCTTGATTCAGTGGCACTCTCCTACCTTCAACAGTCATGCCTGACTGCTGCAGGCCTTTTCTTGTGCAATTAATCCATCTCTTGGCTGGCTGGACATCCTCGTTTTTTTCTTGCCTTCTTGTCACTCGCATATTCACTTCTTCACCAAATCATCTTTTGCTATTCTGCACATGTGACTGAATCACCATAATCTGTTCTTAACGTTTTCTGCATCTGGCACTACTTTTGGCTTCTACTCTGATATCCTCATTTCTTATCTGTCCTACAGCATACCTCCTACCACACATCTCAGGCACTTCCTCTCCATCACTTCTAGCTCCTTTAACTCCTCTGCCTGCACAGTCCTGTTTTCTGTGCCATGCAGAACCACTGGTCACATCACTTTTTTCTATACATTACTTTTCAGCTGCTTTGACATTCTTCTCTCAAACATTACCTCTGACACTCAATGCCATTTGGCTGCAGCACCTCTGATTCTAGCGGTGACCTCTTCATTTAGACTTCCCTTCTCCTCAATCACCCACCCAGGTATTTGAAGCTGTTAACCTCTCACCACTGCATTTCCTTACAGTCACTGAATTGGTTAGAACACCCTAATCATCTATCTTTCATTCAACTCTCCACGGCACATAAACTCATTTTCAATCCTTCCCATTGCCCTTCATTATCATCCACTCTCACAATGCACCATCCTGGCCATTCTCTTAGATCCACCAATCAGAATCTACTTGACCTGCACAAACCTCTTCGCACTCCAGGCCAATCCCTATTAGCCTTCTCTCTTGTATGAAAATGGAACTTACTTCCTCCCCATATTCGGACCACTCAAAATCATTCCTCCTTTAAGTCCCTTCTACACTCTTATCTATCCTTCACCTGGGAATGTTCCTGCTCACATCCCTCCTAAATTTCTCCTATTTCCTCTCTCGCATTTAATCTCCATTGTATTAACCTTTTCCACTATTATCCCTTCTATTTTAATTTTAAGCTTCTTCTGATTTTCTCTATTTGCTGGCATAATATTTGTCTTGACTGTACTCAGTTACATCCCATATGCGTTGTGTTTTGCATTCAGGTTCCATACCATTTCTGATGTTCCTTTTCAGAGTCTATTTGCAGTGCCACATCATCTGCATACACCAGCTTTGTTGATCTCTCCCCTCCAATCTGTTTTCTAATGTAATTCATCACCAATATGAACAGCAGTGGGCACAGACCTAAACCTTGATGCACAACCACATCTACCAGGAACCCCTCTGTGAATTTGAACACTGTGTTGTGCTTGTGTTATTGACTGCATTAAGTCTACCAGTGTTTCTGGGACTTCAAACCATCACAGAATTGTGCAAATCAGTTTTCTTGTGATCTTGTCATATGATTTCTCCAAGTCTATGAATGCTCAGTTGGACTCATTCCTTATTTTAGCTTATTTTCCACTATCTGTCTCACTAAAACCATTAGGCCAGTTGTGCTGCATCCTGAGTTAAATCAAAGCTCCCATTTCCTATCATATTTTCTACTGCTCTCTGTATTCATTTATCAGTCACCCTCTCAAGCACTTCTGTGCCATGTGAAAGGAGTTTGATACCTCTGTTCTGCCCATTGGTTGTGAATATTCCTTTTGTTCTTGTGCACTGGCACCAGTATAATTTGTTTTCAATCACCTTCAATAACCTCCCATCAAATTTTCTAAAATTAGCTGCTGACAGCATAGCCTACCCCATCTGTATTCTCATCAACTGCTCCATCCAGGAATCTTATGTACCCCTCCATTGGAAAAAGGCATTCATCATCCCCTTACATAAGGGAGGCAATAACAATGACATCCCTCACTTCCGCCCCATAGCTATACTCTCCCCTATCTCAAAAATACTTGAAAAATGTATTCACCAACAACTTCTTTCCTTCCTTCTAGACAATAACCTCCTGTCATCTACACAACACGGTTTCAGACCCCACCATAGTACCTCCTCAGCCCTCTTATCTTTCCTTGACATTGTCAACCATGCCCGAGACTCTGGCAATGTTGTGGCCTCCCTTTTCTTAGACTTATCTAAAGCCTTCGATACCATTTCCCATAACCTATTACTATCAAAGCTCTCACACCTTAACCTCTCTCCTCCAATTATAAATTGGTTTTCCAATTACATTTCAAACATCCGTTAAATGGAACAACTCCACCTCCTCTTTTCTTGATACCCTTACAGGAGTGCCCCAATGGTCTATCTTAGGCCCTTTATTATGTAATATCTTCATTAACGACTTCCATCATTGCATCCCAAATGCTAAACTTGGTCAATATGCAGATGACTCTACTATCATCTGCTCAGCTGATTCTCTCTCCAGACTTATGGAACTAACTCAAACTGCTTTTAGTTGCACGGAGACCTGGATGCTAAATAACCATTTAGCCCTTAATGCAACTAAAACTAAGCTTATGATTTTCTCCCCTACCAAGAACTACACAACTGATAACTGATAAAAAGTCCTTCATTATAAAAAGCCAAAACATGATCCCCATTGAACTAGTCTCTCAAACCAAGCTTCTCAGAGTTTTTATTGATGAACAGCTAAAATTTGATATACACATTCAAGCCAACATCAAGAAAACCCACCAAAAGCTAGGTATGCTTTACTGGCATAACTGCTGCCTAACCACCTCAACCAGGCTAACCCTCTCCACCTCTTACCTCCTCCCCTCCCTCCTTTATGGAGCTCCAATTCTCATCAACCTTCAAAGTACCATCAAGGCTAAGCTGGCATCCTGCTACAATAAAATTGCCAGGTTTGCTACAAATTCCAAATCTTCCTCTCACCACTGCATTTCCTTACAGTCACTGAATTGGTTAGAACACCCTAATCATCTATCTTTCATTCAACTCTCCACGGCACATAAACTCATTTTCAATCCTTCCCATTACCCTTCATTATCGTCCACTCTCACAATGCACCATCCTGGCCGTTCTCTTAGATCCACCAATCAGAATCTACTTGAACTGCACAAACCTCTTCGCACTCCAGGCCAATCCCTATTAGCCTTCTCTCTTGTACGAAAATGGAACTTACTTCCTCCCCATATTCGGACCACTCAAAATCATTCCTCCTTTAAGTCCCTTCTACACTCTTATCTATCCTTCACCTGGGAATGTTCCTGCTCACATCCCTCCTAAATTTCTCCTATTTCCTCTCTCGCATTTAATCTCCATTGTATTAACTGCCAATATATGTGAATGTATCTTGCAGCTTTCTCCTATAACTGTATTAACTGCCAACAAATTTTGTATTGTACATGGTGCCTCCTCTCCTATAATTGTATAAACTGCCAATATTATTTGTTTTTTTGTACTAACTGCTCAACTTTTTGCATATACTTTCTTGTATTAACTGGTAAAATAATTTTGAATGTACTTGGAGCTTTTCTCCCTGGACCTTCATTGAGAAAGGGCTCAATATGGCCCAATGGACTTTCCCGGTTAACAAACTACAAATAAATAAATAAGTAAATAAACAAATAACCTGGGATATGCCTTTTCCTCCACACAGCTATGAGCGTGTAGCTCGGAGGGATTGGGATTTCTTTAGGTGTAGCATGTCCAACAGCTCTGGGTTTAACATAGCTTTATATGTTAGGCAGAGATCTCCTTGGAGTAGGCGATATGCTACAGAGTAAAGCTGGAGTTTTTTGAGACGGTCAGTGTAGGGCATCTATTTGAGGCAAGTAATCCTCTTTGTGAGGTACTTCTGTGGCCTTTCCAGCTACTGCAGATGTCTTATGAGGTACGTTCCAAAAGGGGAGTTGTTCTCCATAATGGGTCTAATGAGTGTGCTGAGTAGAGAGGAACAATGACCTCTTTTTTCCTGGATGAGAACCCTTTTGTGATGAGGTGTGCCACATAGAAGGATTTCCTGACTACTGATGTGATTATCAAAGGAGAGACTACTGTCCACCTGGGTCCCAAGGTCTCTTATCACACATTCGGCATTAAGTAGACTGCTGATTATGTCGTAGTTCATGGGTACAGAGTTTTTACCAAAGGGGATGACAATGCACAATTTGGCATTGAGCTTGAGGCCAAGCCTCTGACACCAGGCATCTGTCTCAGTGAGACCCTTCTGTAGGATGCCCACATCATTTGGGGACTCAACTATGGCTCCTAGTTTGCAGTCATCTGTGAACTTCATTAGCCAGAGGCCTTCTGTGTTAGCCTGTACTTCAGAGAAGTAGATACCAAACAGGAGAGGACCTAGGACTGAACCCTGTGGTACTCCACTTGTCACTAGTTTGAAGTCAGATTTGGAGTCTGCATCTCTTACAGTGTGGTTTCTGTCAGTGAACCAGTTGGCAACCCATCTTGTGGCATAGGGATTTATACCTAGTTTAGTGAGTTTAGCTATAATTCCAGAATGGGGGATGGTGTCGAAAGCCTTGGCGAGGTCAAGATAGGCTGTGTGAACCACCTTACCCTTACCTACAGCTTTGCTGACTGTCTCAAAGAAGTCGATCAGGTTCAGAAGGCATGATCTGCCTTTCACAAACCCGAACTGGGTGGGGTCCAGAGTTTGGAGGTTTCCAATGTTTTTGTTTATGAGTTCCATGATGATATGTTCCATGGCCTTGCAGACCAGGCTCGTCAGGCTAATAGGGCGATAGTTCCCAGGATCAGTGGTGGCTCCCCCTTTGTGGAGTGGGATAACTGTTGCTGTGCACCATTCAGTGGGCACAAAGCCTGACATGAGACTATGACTGAACATGGTGCTTAGGTGGGGAGCCAGTTCATTCTGAAGTTTGTGTAAAACTCAGCCTGGGATGTTGTCCAGTCCCATGGATGCTGTGTTTTTGGTTTTAGAGAGTGCAGCTTTTACCTGCATAGATGTGATTACAGGGACTCTGCATTCTTCCTGTATAGATATGGGCCCTTTAGGGGTTGAGAGGGGGATAAAGTTAGCACTGAACCTATCTGCCAGGATGTTGGCAATATCAGTTGGTTCTGTAATTTTCATGCTGTTGTGCTGTAACTCAGAGCGGATCTGGGTGTTGCCATTGAGATTCTTGACATAGCTATAGAATGCTTTGTGGTTGCCCTTAAAATCAGTGGTGATTTTGTTTTCATAGCTAGCTTTGGAGGATCTTATAAGGGATCTCAGCTTCTTACTGAGGCTGACCAGGGAGCTCCTCCACTCATGGGATTTTACTCTCTTTTGCAACAGTTTCTTCCTTCTGTTGTAGAGTTTGTTTATGCAGGGGACCACCAGATTGGCTTCGTTTTTTTGGTGGATAGCGTCTTGGTTCTGTTTGGGATAGCACGATCAATGCACTCGTGTAAGTGCTTATAGCGTGCATTTGTATAGGATTCAGCATTCATAACTGTATTGTCCATCTGCATGGGTGTCATGAAGTTCGCCACTTCTGTCTTAAGAAGCATGAAGTTGGCTTTGGAGAAATTTTTTACCATGGTTTCCTTAATGGTGGGTGGGGGTGGGATGTGGATATCTAGGGTGATTAGCTTATGGTCAGATCTGACCAATGAGGAGTTGACTTCAGGTGTGGAACACTGGTCACTCATGCTAGTAATGACTAGGTCTAGGATATTGTTGCCCCTGGTGGGGATGTGGATAGGTTGATCCAGGGCATTGGAATTTATGAATTCCAGAAAGCGTTGAGCAAAGGAGTTGGTACATAAGTAGTTTTCCCAGTTAATGGTGGGGTAGTTGAAATCACCCATTATTAGGGTGTTTGGTTGAATCCTAATATTTTCCAGTACATCAAGAAAAGAGGAGTGGGAATCCTGGGGCATTATGGGGGGATCTGTAGCAAGCTACAATTTGGATTGCAGTTTTGCCCAGTTAGTTGCACTTGCATAACCTCTGATGCATTATGCTGTACAACCAGCCAGGAGGTGTGGATATCCTTAATGAATATGGACACACCTCCACCCTTGGTGTTCTGGTCCAGGTTAGATGGCTGAAAAGTGTGGTATGAGTTATAGCCTGGTAATGCAGGCTTGCTCGCTAGATCCTTGAACCAGGTCTCAGTCACTGCACAGGTATCAGTGTTCTCCATTTGTATGTGGAATCTCTAACTTCTACAAAATCTCTGGCATCTTGAAATTTGTGACTGAAAAAGCTGCCTTTGCTCTTCTGAGAATTATTAGCAAGTTCTAAGGATACCCTGCTTCCTACACCGTAATCACTCAGACTAGGTTAAAGGACAATTCTCAGAAAAACCTGGCATCAATTAATGGTTTCTAGTAGCACTGAATTACTAGAAATCAGATGCTTTTTACTTTTGTCAAGTGGCTTAGAAACAGTGGAACAAAGAAATCTGCTGCATTCTCTGATTGCAACTATATCCAAATTTTTAATCCGAAGGTCTGACTTTGGAAACATAAAGTATTTTCTGTGAGGATTTGTTTACCTTTTCTTTTTGTATTAAGAAACTTTGGTTCATATTCTTGTGTTAAGAATAATATATATCTATGTAACTGACAAATATTGGCTTGCTGGCTTGGGTTAATCAGAAGCAGCAACACACATCTGACAAGACTCACAGCAGTAACAAGGGGGTTGTTTTTTGCCATGGGCAATACCCTTATTTGGTGCCCATAGTCTGCAACAGAGAAGTTGAAGACCAAGAATAATCTTTTCAGAAATGAGGAAAGAAAAGGGCCTAGCAAGCTAAGCAAGCATGTGTATATATAAAATAGCTTTTTTGCTGTTTTTTTTTTTTTTTTTGCAGTATTGAACTCCTTTGCAAATAGGTATACTGCTCATTGCTAGAGTTCCCTGACGATCATTTACATTTAAAAATCTAAGCAAAGATCTGTCTACACAATAATTCTTTGCTAAACAGTATCAAACACCTTTGCTAAACTACAATAATTGCGATCACAGCTACAATGATTGATAATGATTCTTGCAAGGAGCCAGTCAGCACATCTTCTACACTGCCAATCACACCCACTTGCAGTTTGCACCTGAGACAGCTGTCTGTTTCACCCCCACATTTGCTACATCTTTGACAAGACATTTTGTAAAAATTCATAGGTTCATAGGTAGGTACTAGGCTATTGGCCCTAGGGCCTATATAAGCCTAGCCAAATGGTACCCTGGCTTTTGCCACCCAAGAAAATTATTTTCCTGTGCCCCTGTCAAGCAGAGCCTCAGAAGTGATCCCTGGGGTGAATTTCCTATTTCCCATCCAATCATCAAGATTTTTCTTGAAGGGTGCTAATGAGGAGCTTTGTTTGATATAGATAAGTTGTTTGTTCCAGAGTATGGGAAGTCTCTGGGACAGGAATCTATCCCTCCAGCATGTTCTGTTTATTGTGGTGACAAGGTTTAGGTCCCTAGAGTGTGTAGCTCAGAGGGATTGGGATTTCTTTACGTGGAGCATGTCCAACAGCTCTGGGTTTGACATAGCTTTGTATGTTAGGCAGAGATTGCCTTTGAGCAGACGATATGCGACGGAGTAAAGCTGGAGTTTTTTTAGATGGTCTGCGTAGGGCATCTGTTTGAGGCCGGTAATCCTCTTTGTGAGGTATTTCTGTAGCCTTTCCAGTTGTTGTAGATGTCTTGTGAGGTACATACCAAAAGGGAAGTTGTACTCTATAATGGGTCTAATGAGTGATGAGAAGAGGGGAACGATGGCCTCTTTTTTCCTGGATGAGAAACCTTTTGTGATGAGGTGTGCCACGTAGAAGGATTTCCTGACTACTGTGGCGATGTGATTATCAAAGGAGAGACTACTGTCCACCTGTGTCCCAAGGTCTCTTATCACACTTTCGGTGTTAAGTAGACTACCGCCTATGTGGTAGTTCATGGGTACAGAATTTTTACCAAAAGGGATGACAATGCACTTTTTGGCATTGAGCTTGAGGCCATGGCTTTGACACCAGACATTTGTTTCAGTGAGGCCCTTTTGTAGGATGTCCACATTGTTAGGAGTTTTGATTATGGCTCCTTGTTTGTAGTCATCTGCGAACTTTGTTAACCAAAGACCTTCTGTGTTAGCCTGTACTTCAGAGAAGTAGATACTAAATGGGAGAGGACCTAGGACTGAACCCTGTGGTACTCCACTTGTCACTGGTCTGAAGTTGGATTTAGAGTCTGCTACTTTCACAGTGTGGGTTCTGTCAGTGAGCCAGTTGGCAGCCCATCTTGTGACATAGGGATTTATACCTAGTTTAGTGAGTTTATCTATAATTCCAGAGTGGGGGATGGTGTCGAAAGCCTTGGCGAGATCTAGATAGGCTGTTTGAACCACCTTACCCTCATCTATGGCTTTGGTGACTGCTTCAAAGAAGTCTATCAAGTTTAGGAGACATGATCTGCCTTTTACAAACCCTAACTGGGTAGGGTCCAGAGTTTGGAGATTACCAATGTCATTCTTTATAAGTTCCATGATGATACGCTCCATAGCCTTGCAGACCAAGCTCATCAGGCTAATGGTGTGGTAGTTCCCGGGGTCCGTGGTGGCTCCCCCTTTGTGGAGTCAGATAACCATTGCTGTGTGCCATTCAGTGGGCACAAAGCCTGAGGTGAGGTTATGATTGAACATGATACTTAGGTGGGGTGCCAGTTCGTTCTGTAGTTCATGCAGAACGCAGCCTGGGATGTTGTCAGGTCCCATGGATGCTGTGTTCTTGGCTTTGGAGATTGTGTTTTTTACCTGTGCAGCCATGATTACAGGTACTTTGCATTCTTCCAGTATTGAGATGGGCCCTTTAGGTGATGAGAGAGGGGTAAAGTTAGCACTGAACCTATCTGCCAGGATGTTAGCAATATCAGTTAGTTCCGTATATTTAGTGCTATTGTGCTGTAACTCAGAGCAGATCTGAGTGTTGCCATTGAGATTATTGGCATAGCTATAGAATGCTTTGTGGTTGTCTTTAGAATCAGTGGCGATTTTGTTTTCGTAACTAGCTTGGAGGATTTTATGAGGGATCTCAGCTTCTTACTGAGGCTGACCACGGAGTTCCTCCAATCATGGGATTTTACTCATGTTTGCAACAGTTTCTTTCTTCTGTTATAGAGTTTGTTTATAGCAGGGGATCACCAGATTGGCTTCCTTTTTTTGGAGGATAGCATCTTGGTTCTGTTAGGGATTGCACGATCCATGCACTCGTTTAAGTCCTTATAAAGTGCAATTGTATAGAATTCAGCAGTCGTAGCTCTATTGTCCATCAGCATGGGTGTCGTGAAGTTTGCCACTTCTGTCTTAAGAAGCATGAAGTTGGCTTTGGAGAAATTTTTACAGTGGTTTCCCTAATGGGGATGGGGGTGGGATGTGGAGGTCTAGGGTGATTTGCTTGTGGTCAGATCTGACCAACATGGAATTGACCTCTGGTGTGGAACACCAGTTGCCCATGTTGGTAATGACCAGGTCTAGGATATTGCTGCCCCTGGTGGGGGTGTGGAGAAGTTGATCCAAGGCATTGGAAATTATGAATTCCAGAAAACGTTGAGCACAAGAGTTGGTACATGAGTAGTTTTCCCAGTTAATGGTGGGGTAGTTGAAATCACCCATTATTAGGGTGTTAGGTTGTACCCTAATATTTTCCAGTGTATCAAGAAATGAGGATTGGGAATCCTGGGGCATGGTGGGGGATCTGTAGCAAGCTACAATTTGCATTGCGGTCTTGCCCAGAGTTAGTTGCACTTGGATAATCTCAGATGCATTATGCTGAGCAGCTAGCCTGCAGTTGTGGATATCCTTAATGAATATGGACACGCCTCTGCCTTTAGTGCTTCAGTCCAGGTTAGGTGGCCGAAAAGTGTTGTATGAATTATAGCCTGGCAATGCAGGGGTGCTCTCTGGAGCCTTGAACCAGGTCTCTGTCACTGCACAGATGTCGATGTTCTCCATTTTAAGGAGTGCCTCGACTGAGTGCATTTTGAGGTTTAGACTTCTAGCATTAAGTAGCATTACCCTCGGATTTTGCTTGCTTGTACCTGCTGCGTTGGTGAATTTGTCATTTGAATCTTGCCTACAAAAGGCACTATAGGGGGTGGCAAGAGCCTTAGCCAGTATCCAGAATCCCAAGGGCGACAGGTGCAAGCCATCTCTGGCAAAGCATTGTGGTTTGTCGATCATGTCATCCCAGGCAGAGAGATACTGGATCCCTTTAGAATGACACCAGAAGCTTAGTCAGTTGTTGAAGTCAATCATTTTGTCTTTGTACTGTGGTATCATTCTGGGTGATGGCAGGTTGCTACTCAGGGCTAGGGTCATACCTGCCTGGGCTACAAGATCAGAAAGCTCCTCCATGTCTCTTTTCATGTAGTCCAGGGAGGTATGTCTCAGGTCATTCACGCCAACATGGACAATGACAGAGTCATATTTCTACTTGCTGTGGAGTGACCTGAGTGCATGCATTATGTGGCGGATCCTGGCATCTGACAGGCAGCTGACAGTAACTTTCTCCTTGTTTAGTCTGGTGAGTGGAACATCAGTGTGCCTGACTATAGAGTCACCTTTGACTAGAATGTTGGGTACGTTGTTATGCCTTATGGGCTGTGGTTGAGTGGCACACTGAGTTTGTGGGCTATGCGTCATTTAGGTTGTGTAGGGGGGGTGGAGGTTGCATACGTTTCTGCTTTGGAGCTCTGTGTTGCTTGAGTAGATTTTTATTGAGAGCCTCCATGAATGTAGGTGTGTGTTTTGTGTTGCTATGTGTGTGTTTTGGTGATGTAGATTTTGAGGGACTATGTGATGAGTGTGGTGTGGTGCAAGTGTTTACCTTCTCCTCTTGACTGTCTAGTCCAGTCTTGGGTGAAGAGAGCTTTGCTTCCAGTTTGGCTATATAAGTGCATCTCTTACAGGTTGTAGTGTTGGGTGGTAGGAGGAGAGGGTTGTCTATGTACATGAGGCAATTGCTGCATTGCCTCAGGATGCTCAGATTCATCAGGTAGACAGGAGAAAACACCGGGAGCTGAGCCTTAGACATGCCTGGATAGGTGCTTATTTATTAAGTACTAGAAACTGTTTTCCTCTGGACAAGTGAGGAAAGTTGAGTGCTCTAGTGATTTGTAACTTATTTAGTGCTTACAATGAGTTCTGAACAAGTGCTGAGCTCAAAGAAACAGATTTGAGTGCTGAAACTAGAAAACTGGCTAGTTCTAAGAAACAAAATTAAGCTAGAAGACTTCCCTCCAAAACAATTGAGTGGTATTAGTTCACTGTGCATCTAGGTTGTATGATTTTTCTGTGATCAAAGATTAAATCTACCATTGAAGTTTTGTTCCTTGTCTTGGGTTATAAGAAATGATGTTTAAATGTCTGAATCTACACAAAATGCAAAAAGCAAGAAAAGAAACCGAAAAGTAAAGAAAGGAAAGAGAAGATGAAACAAATATTTCATCTTTAAATCAAAATGAGAGCTACTGCATATTGAATTTAAAAATACAGAAATGAAAGGTGAAGAAAACATTGTCTTCCTTACCCTTGACCGTGTGCGAAGTGGATGAGGTTTCAACTAACTGAGAGCACTACCACAATCTGCAACTTATTGATTGCTACTCTCGCTAGGAAATCATGGCTGGTCTGTTCTCTATTTGTGCTGTAGCACTGGTTCAACATTTTGTGCAGTTTTCAGTTTGCTCCATGGTTGTGTGACCACGAAGTGAACTTATTTAAGTAAGGGTGGGGGCTGCAGGTGGGCATGCTCCACCTGCACAAAAATGCTTTTCTTGTTTTTGTTTCATTCAGTTAAAACTTTACTGGTTAGTTTCATTTGACTGATGCTTCAGGTGGTGTCCTTTCTACACTATCTGTATCAGAACTGAAAAAACTATACAGAAGTGAAGGGGTAACTAAATGAAGTTTTGTACTTGCACACATGTTGTAAGTAACACAAATACATATTGGGGGGTAACAAGCATGGGAACACGTGCATGACACCTTCTCCTTAGTCAGGCCCCGCTTTCCTGAATAACTAGTATGTAATTGTAATTAAATCAGAACCAGTTCATCAGCCCATCTTTGCAGGTTGGTCTTAGTGAACAGATCTCGATTGTCTTGTTGTGATTACTTCTGTGGCCATCTTGTTTGTTTCAGTGTCTTCTTTATTTACTGAGTTCGGACTATGTGTGAGAGAGTGTGGTAGTGGTCAGTAGAGAAATACAAGAAGTGAGAGAGAGGCTTAGATCCTTATCGCTCATATTTCAGGCAATATTGGATGATAATATAGCCTTGAAGACTTAATTCATTACACAGTAGGAGAAGCTGGACAATATTTCAAAAAATTATCATTTCACACTGCAGAGTCATAGGAGCAATGGGCCATCGCATAGTTCAAGAAATGGACTATGTGGTCACATGGCTCTCAACCTTCCATGTCCAAAATGAGGAACACTAGCCCTCATAATGTGGAACAAATGGGCAAAATGTGGAACACATACTAATGGCTTACTAACAACTTCAACTAGGAAGGTCATAGGATGGTTAAAATATGCTGCTTTACTTATAAAGATCTTTTAATGAATTAATATGCTTCATTTCTATTTACAATAGATTTCACTTAAAAAATTCCTAATACTGAATGTGTGACAGAGTCGTTCAATGTGGAACTTTGAGGAACTTCGAGGAACATGAACTTTTTAAGACCCCAAATGAGGTACGTTCCTCATAACGAGGTACACTTGAGAGGTATGTGTGGTCATCTACTGATGGAGGCACAGGCGGAAGACATAATAAAAAGGAGCAGGTGCAATGATCGTTTGTCTGTTGGCTAGATTTGTAAAGGATGAAGAATCTGCTTGAGATAACCTCCCCCCCCCATTAATGAGAGGGTTCACAGTTTTGCCCCTTGAAACAGAAACTCTAATCTGCCTCATTATTTCATCTTTCAGTTGTTGCATTTTAAGGACAGAAGCAGTATTTTGGGGAAAAATAGAGATTACTGGCTCTTGCTGTATGGATATCTGGAGCACTAGTCAGAATAGTGAATAGTCTGTTGAATAGTCTGTTGAATAGTCCCGGACTACTGTGCCAAACTTTGTCAATGCCAAAAGGACTTTAAAATAGTCCCAGACTACTGTGCCAAACTTTATCAATGCTGAAAGGCCCTTGTTCTAGCTATTCAGTGATTTCAGAGCTTGTACATTTATATGTATTTTGAACTTTCATTAGAAGCTGAGGCATTGTTGGATTCCATATATCAAGAAGATATGGTCAAGAATCATAATGAACCTGTGAACATAGAAAATGTGTGTCAAGATTCAGTTTTCCTCCACCAACCATTCCTACTCAATCACTGGACCTAAAGAAGTGCAAGAAATCTCTCTCCTGAATCCTATTGCACTCCCTTCTCCAAAGAAGTTAAACCAGAGCTCTGTCTCCCTAATGAAGTTAGTGTTTGTAGCATCTATTCCTGCATCTAACAGATACAGCCCATTCCAGGCCATTAAGGAAGATGGAGGGTGCAATGATGAATCTCTATTCTGCAGACTAGAGCCTCCATTGTAGGAGCTAGAACTGTTGGAGCATTTATTGGAATAATTGCAGATCATCTGTGTGATTGCTGAAGTGACTAGCTTCTTAGGTACACAACTATATATAAGAGAAAGCTAAGGGGATAGCTGTACTGCAATAGCTGGATTATTTTATTGCCTTATAAAATTGTGAGAAGCAGAATGCATACTGAAGTGGGAGGTATATGCATTCACTGGGGTCAGACTGTTTTAATATAATTTGGTTATGATAGAATTTAATGAGTTTATGAGGTTGCTCCTGGCACCCTTTCAGGTCTATGTCAGTAGCCCTGTTTCATGTTTGAATGGAGTGATAAGGGAAAGAAGAAATGGGTGATGGGATATTACCTATGTATCTTGATGCTAGCTGGATGATTTGGTATTGTCTGGTATCTGGTGTGCAAGTACATTTTCATCTTGGGAAGGCCTGTGCTTTTCACCGTATTATTTTAATGGATTGCTTGGTATAGAATACGCAGTAGGGAGCTCTGAGTATACAGTGATGCTAAATAATATCCATTGATGCTTCAAAGAGATATTGCAAGATGAACTCATTGGTTTTACCCAGAACATATTCTAATCTACTTAATAGGAAAGAAGTTTTTCACTAATCAGTACACTTTGTTTCATTAGCACTGCATTAAGAACTGTTCCAGGTATTTTCTGTTAATAACTTCATTGATTATTTTTATTGCAAGTGTGCCTGTTGTGTGTTGTTTTAGGTTAACTGTTAATGCCACTTATTTCTATAGTGTCTGCAGTTGTTATGCTCACCCATTCTGTGTTTTTGTTATCATTTGCACGAGGGCTTCTTTTGCTGTACATATGACTTGTGTATTATACTAACTGCATAAATGTACTTGCTGATAATGCTTAGTCTTTGGGTATAACACTAGGACAATGTTTTTATTTGGCTAACGTGCTGTGTATCATCACTTTTACAATGCGATTGCTATGCAAGGAAAGAGAGATCACAAAAGACTTGCATCCAAATGAAATGGGTGGCATCTCTGGATATTAACTGTTAGATATTTTTCTTCATGGTGCTTCACTTCTTAGCACATTTATTCTTGGCCTGTTAAAGAGATTTATTTTTAATCACCACATTTAATTCTTTTGATGAGGTCATAGATGAGCCCTCAGTTGTTTTTCATGTCTTCTGTTAAGCTTTTGACCTGGAGTCTACAGGACTGCAATTGGTCACCATAACAAAATCAGTTTCTCTCAGCATTCAAGCAGAGTAGGTTGCACACAAAAAGCATTTGTTAAGCTTTCACTTACAGTGCTGTGTAATTAAGCAGGTCACCATTTTGGTCAGCCATAGGGCTCTTTTTTCTACTTGAGTGTTTGCCTCCTTCCCCTGTAACTTAAGTAAGCTGACTCTTACATTAAGAGCTATAATACTTACCTTATAGCTTTAGGCCACCTTAGGAAACCTTGTAAACTGCAATAACCCTGCTACGCTTGGGCTCTCTTCGCTCCCCTCCCTGCCCCCGATTACCTCCTGCCCCCAGTACCTCTAAATTTAAAGTACTATAGCCACTCCCCCACTTTCTAGATCCTATCTGCTTTCATCTGGGATAATTCCACCCACCCCCATTCTTCTACCTACATTTTAATATCACCTATTAGCTTTCATCTGGCATTCTCCCATCTCCCTTCCAGTACCTTTACCTCACCACTCTATCTTCTGGTGTTGCATCACCAGGTAAAACAGTTCCTTAACTCACTAGCTGAATTACAAATAATGATATACTCCTCTTTACTACCCCTCTTGTTCGCACCATACCTCCTTACCTTGTATGAAAACCAGTTTCTCACGGGATTTCAGGTCCCGAAAGGCCATACTATCACCCCAGCTGTAAATCCTCCCACCTTCAACCATACTTACAATACCAGGTCCTATCCAACATCTTGTTTAGTCTATCAACATCTCAACCCCAGGCACATTAGCTCTAGATCCAAACACTACCACAAACTAATAAACAAATTCCTGAAGTTTATCACCAAGTATAGACTTAATCTAATGCTTGGTGGTGATATTCACCCCAACCCTGGCCCACCCACTTCAGATACACATACCCCCTCTACTTGCAATCTCAGCTACAAACCTACAATTAATAGGCCAACTAACTCTCTCCTAGCCAGTTATCTCAATATTAGAAGCATTAATAACAAGGTACATGAATTGCATGCACTTCTGGATGGCCACTCCCCTGAGATTCTCTGTTTATCTGAAACCTGGTTAAAACCTAACAATACAGACAATGAAGTGTTACCACCTGGGTACAACATACACAGGCTGGATTGTGCTTCCAGGAAGGGGTGTGTGGAAGCTGTACTCCATAAATCTGAGTTGAATGTCACCATAGATGTAATACAACCACCTCAGATTAATAACTCAGAGATTCTTGCCACCAAATTGCAACTTAATAAAAATAAATGCATTAATATCATCTGTATGTACATTCCCCTAGGTAACAATATATCTACATTTGAAGATATCCTGCACTGGCTATCATGTCACTACCCCCAAGAAACCCTACTACTTGGAGACTTTAACATAGACTGGGGCACCTGTTCCTCAGAATCCCCAACCACCCATATTAACCTGCATGCATTTACACAAATCATATCCACCCCTACCAGGATAGGTAAATCCAACCAAAAAGAAAGCATACTTGACTGGCTACTCATAAATAGTCACCCCCAACTGTGCACTTCTGGTACCCTCCCTGATGGCCTAAGCGATCACCTTCTCACATATGTAATTAAGCACAAAGCCATTAATTCCGAACAACCCTTACTCAGAAAGGTTAGAAACAATAAAAACTTTGACCCTGCTAAATTCCAGCAAGAACTAAACTCATGTAATTGGTCTATTCTAAAACACCTCCCCTTAGAGGAAGCAGTAGCATACTTTAACAACAAATTCCTTGAGATCCTTGATTTGCATGCACCTGTTTGTTCAAAGAGAACAAAGGCAAAAACTGCGCCATGGCTTTCTAAAGAGTCTAAACTCAAAATTACCCTTAGAAACAAAGCATGGGCTTTATGGCGTTCTTCTAAAGACCCCCAGGATCACATTAAATACAGGCAATCCAGGAACGAAACTAAAAAATCCATTTTACAAGACAAAAAAAAATACTACTGTAATTTACGGACAGTAAATCAAAATAATCCTCAGAAGTTTTGGGCAGGTTTAAATAATCTGCTACATCCAGGACAAACTTCAACCCCAATCCCTGCTGCTACTATTGATAAAACCGCTGAAGATGTTTCTGACAGTTTTAACCGATTCTTTACTGAGACAATTCAAGCCCTAGCTAGCCAACTATCTACTAGCTCCCCTGGTCCTGAGAGTACCACCCCTAGAAACCTACTCGCGTTCAGCTTCCAACCAGTCGCCACTTCACTTATCCATACCTTGATCAAAAAATTAAACCCCACTGCACTTTCTGCTGATATGGCTGTGGTGGTGGTACTGCGGTAGCGTTGTCGCCTCACAGTAAGATGTTGTCCTGTTCGATTCTCAGATAAAGCGTCTTCTGTGTGGAGACGTGTGAATGGGCGTACCTTCGTTGAAGGTTGTATGTCAGAGCTGGCAACTCGGCACGTAAAAATCTACTGGCACTCATTAGCAGACTGGAGTTCCACTGTGGCGACCCCTAACCAGGAAAAGCCGAAAGATACAACAACAACAACAACAACTACACTTTCTGCTGATCAACTCCCTGCCCAGTACCTACAAAAATCAGCTGATGCTATTGCTTACCCCGTCTCAATACTAATCAATCGAACCATAGTAGAAGCTAAAATTCCCACCATCTGGAAAATATCCTATGCAATCCCATTTCACAAAGGAGGCAGCTCTACTGAATTCTCCAATTATAGGCCAATAGCTATACTCTCTCCACTTGCAAAGATTATGGAAAAATGTATTCATAGACAACTCATGCACCACCTAATCCAGAATCACCTTATGGCAGACACTCAGCATGGCTTCCGTCCTCATCACAGCACTACTTCAGCCCTCCTAGCCTTTACCAACACCATAAACCATAATCGCAACAATAATTATATATTCTCAGCCCTCTTCTTGGATCTTTCCAAGGCATTCGATATGGTTGATCACCAACTTTTAATCCACACCCTGCAAACATTCTGTCTAGATACCAGAGCCCTTCAATGGTTTCAATCCTACCTGAATGGTCGACAGCTGGCTGTCTTCTGGTAGAACAAACTCTCTAATCTTCTACCTAACACCCTTGGAGTACCACAAGGCTCTATACTAGGACTCTTGCTGTTCTCCATCTTCATTAATGACCTTTATACTGTCACCCCAAAAGTCAGCTGTATCCAATATGCTGATGACTCTACTCTGATTTGCTCGGCCACATCTCCAATAGAGTTATGGTCAGCTACCCAGACCACCTTTAATACAATAGAAAACTGGCTTTCTGAACATCGTCTGATCCTAAATCCCCAAAAAACTAAAATGCTGTTATTTTCACCAACACGTATGTCTACCGCTTTCACCTTTACCATAAATTCAAATGATGGCACAATAATCTCCACTGACCCCTCTACAAAATTATTAGGTATCATCATAGATAATAATCTAAAATTTGACCTACATGTTAAACAAACTATCAAAACCATCAATAAAAAAACTAAGGTCACTTTACAGAATAAAAGCCTTCCTAACCCCTCCAGCTAAAATTGCCATAGCTCGCTCTCACCTTCTTTCAACCCTTCTGTATGCATCCCCTCTACTCTTGAAGTTAAACAAGACAGTCCTTAACAAACTCTCAATTTTCTACAACCACATTGCCAGGTTTGCCACTGGGCTGCCTTTTAGGACACATCATTGCATCAATCTAAATCAGCTTGGGTGGCTTGAACTACCCAGCCTAATCCAGTATAACCAACTGATTATGCCCTATAAAATCCTCTATAATCTGGACAATACTCCTGCACTTAAAAATATTATCACCCCCTATAACAATCCTAGACCGCTTCGATCCTCTAACAAACTACTAATTCAGACTAGCAAAATTAATAACACAGCCGGTGACTCTCTCTTTGCAAACTCTGTAGGTAGATCCTGGAACTCTCTTACAGCTGATATTACCGTACTTTCTACCTTAGGTCAATTTAAAAGTAGACTCAAACAACATTTGGCACTTAACTGGCTATGTCAATGTATCAAGCCTGGCTAACTCTCTCTAGAATGTGTAAAAATCTGTTAACCTGCTTACCGTGTAATTTAATTTAATCCTGACTTACGCTCGGGATTAATTCTAACCTGTGGAACTTGTTTAACTTGCTTACTTATGTAATCACTGTAAATAGTCTGTTTGTAATATGTAATGCTGGTATTATGTAATGCTGTATCTGCTTACCCTTGGAGCTTTTCTCCCCGGGCCTCCGCTGAAAATGGACATGCATCCAGTCAGACTATCCCGGTCAACAAATGTAAAATAAAATAAATAAAATAAATGTTAGGGGGCAAGAAACAGCCCATTAGCACTGGATGGTATTGAACTATTTGCCCTTGATTAAATTTCATATTGCCATATTGCAGGAAACAAAGCTTAGAATAAAATAATTTACCCTGTTGTGAAAAGGATGGAGAGGATGTGGAGTGGCCAGTTGTATTTTTCCAGCTACAAGAAGTTCTCCATAGTATTCTGTCAAGGTTTGAGATCGGGGGTGAAGTAAACAATCTTGGATCACAATGTGAGATGAGTGATAACTACAAACATATGACAAGACACCTATTATTAGCCAATGAAAACAATATTCACATGTTAAGTGACCGGCCATTTATTCATTAAAGTATGTGTATCCCCCTGTCATGATTGGAAAAGACTTTAATGTAGTATCAGAGCCTGGCAGAATCACCTTCCAGAGGTTTAGGTGAGATGATCTAAAGTACTGTAATTTCTGTGCAATATTAATGACAGCTGTCAGTATATTGATGTGTGTAGAGAGTCACATCCAACAGAAGATTACACTCTTTCTAATCCAGTTACAGGATCAGTGACTGGGCTATATTTTTGGTCAGTCAGCCCAGATGTGGGGGTGGTTAACAGCAGGATCTGAGCTACAGATGATTCTGTTATCTGATTGTAGTGTGTTTCTACTAAGTTTATTAGAGATAAAGATCAAGATTCCTTTTCTGACGTGGTGATTTGACCTACTTATGCTTAAAGGACTGATGTTGAGCAGTTCTGGGACTGGATGCAACACTACTGGGAAAGTGTATAGAGAGATGAAGTCTGATATGAGTCAAATTGAGAGGTCTTTAAATTGTAAGTTAAAGAAGTAGCCTGTCACAAAGCTAGAATGATTTAGCAAGAGAAGGAAATGCAGTCTGATAGATTAACATATAAATTGCAGGAGCTGGAAACCAGCTATCAGGCTACAGGCATTGGCAGCAAACAGTTACGGAAGAATTTGAGATTAGTAAATAATAATTCAAGCCAGTATAATTTAAACATGTATGGGACAAATTGGATCGATAAAAAATTCTGGACTTCATGATATTTTCTGCAAAGCTTTTGGCTTGTCTACTAAGATAAATAAAACAAAGATATAATATTGGGAGTGATGGATCCCCATAGGAGGGAATGAACTGATCTGACAGATATTTTAGTGGTCTTTGTGAATTACTGCAAAATGCTTTATATGTCTTATCATCAATATAATGATAAACAGAAAGAGAATCATTCACAAGAGCTAGACTTTCCTAATGTAGATGAAACAGCTAAAAATGACTTAATAAGGAAATCACAGTGTCGGGAATCTCTAGGGCCATTGACTTATTATCTTATGGTAAAATATCAGGGTAAATGGCCTACCCTTTTCTTAACAAAGAGTTTCATCATGCTACCCCTTCATGTTTGGGATTTACAGTCCCTCCTCTTGATTAGTCGAATAGCCTCTGTTATCCTGCTATGAAACAACAGGTAACTGAACAGAGATCCTAGCAGCTGTTGTCCTATTTCCTCATTGTCCATAGCTCACATTTCTGGCTAAAGTACTGGCCCTGAAACTGCAGTGTTATTTGCCCTTCTTTGTCCACCCTTTCCTATAGGGTTTTGATAAGGGCAGAGATGATGGGCCAGATTTTTGCCCACCTTTGTACAAATGTCTTTTAAATGGATTCTGATAAAGTTGCGTCAATGATGGCTTTATTTATAGGTTTTTGTAAACTGTTCAGTATCATAGAATGGAAGTTTCTATGGGAATCTAATGCCCCACTCTGACACATAGGTTCACTTTGTGTCATGCTGGCAACTATTGTATCTTAAACTTCTTGTTCAGCTTAATATAAATATGCACACCTGTTTCTTATCTATCCTCTGGAGAGAAGCCAAGGTCAGGCTGCCCTGTGTCAGTCTTTTATTTATTCTGAGGGTTGAAAATATTACATTTGATACTTCTTCACAGATACCTACAATCTAGTATCAAAGAGTAGACTTTGCCTCCTTTGATGCAAGCTGGTTTGCTTACAATCGTGTCACCTGGCTTAAGAGATATTTCAAAACTTTTCCCCTGTGTAACTGATGCAGTTGAACAATTTGTCATTTCAGGTCTGGGTATAAATTATGTAAAAATATTACCTATTTCCACTTAACAATAATGTATCACTGGGACACATACTATCACACTGCAACCTTGTCCATTGTCTACACAAATTACAAGAATAAAGTTAGATAGACTGAAAGACTTAAACTGGACCACACTTGTCTACTTTAGCAAACAGTTGGAAGTTGTTCAGGATGCCATTTCTGATAAGAATAAAGGTGATTAAAATGATGATGTTATTCAGATTTATTTTTCTGTGTAAAAATCTGAACCTATTTCAGAAATCCTAGGTTAAATCCATTCATAAAATGCTTCTGGATTTCTTGTGGGATTCAGAAAGACTTAGGGTTTTTCATGAGATTTTTATATGGCCTTTGAATGTTAGGGATATTGCAGAAATCCAGTGTTGCTTTACATGGATCGTTTGCTACCCATGTAAATACCTTTCTTAAATCTGGGAAAAGGAGAGGCCAGCATGAAAAGTGCCGGAACAATTTGTGCAGTACCAAGCTCTTTGTGCCAGCAAGGAGAAAGAGGTACAGGATCCTGGTGCTTTACAAAATAAAATACTAACAATGTCAGGCAAATTACTGGTTATCAACCTGGCTTGAGCAATGGGGCAGGCTTGGGGCTGCTGATCATTTGAGGGTGGGCAGCACTGGATAGACATGAGGATCTTTAGTTGGGTTGGTCTTCTACTCTCAGGGTCTAGTGTATTCTTTCAGTGTTTAAACCTTTCTAGACAAGCCTGATGGTGACCATGCAAACAGATGAAAATATTTATAAATGAGATCTATTTTCCTGAAGGAAGGTAAGGGTTATGGAGATTGGGTCCTTTCGAGAGAAGGAACTAGGGTATCCATGCTGATGGGCTAAGCCTTCGTACATTTCAGGATGTTTTTTGACAGCACACTTATAATCACTCAAGTCTCTACTATCCAGAAAGCTTAAGAGGGAGCAGAAATTGTGACTGAATAAGACTTGGACTGAGGTTGAGTGGACAAGGATTTTGCTAGGTTAGCAGGATGATAGTAAGTTACCCAAAATATCCTTAATTAGGTATACGCCTCTTCGTTGAAGGCAATTAATACCTGTTAGGATGTGTAGACTGAGAAACACAGCTGATGACAGTTGTTGAAGCTGTTATTCAGCTGGGCAATTTCCATTTTTAGCTGCATATGCCCTACGCTGCAGCATATTTGGACTAAGGTAAGGGATGCCCTAGTGACGGCAGTCAGGCTGCCACAGTCCTCATTAGATACAGTTGATTTCTGGCTATTTGGTACCCCATGGGATACAGCTGCTATCCTCAATGAGGTTAACCTTGGGATAACAGGTGATTATTATAATCCCAGCAGTCACCTTCTAAAACTGAAAAGCCTTGCCCAAAGACATTTCCTTCCATGTTTTTGTTATGAATAGAAGTTGGTAAGACTGGGCAATATTTCTATGGCTTAGCAGGATCAGGGACTTCTTGTATGTGCTAGTGAATTACGTTTGGCATCTTTTATAAAACTTCTGGAGAGGATGGGCCTTGGGTATTGCTCTTACAATCTTTATTATAGTATTTATTGTTAAATGTGAACACCATACTAACTAAAATCCATGACAACTATAGTGAATTCATTTCTTTAGCTGTGCCTGCTTGTGAATTATTATTATTGAAATATTCTGTATGTGTTCATTTTGCTATGTTAGCCTAATAATACTCAAAATGAATAAATAAATACATACATACATACATACATTAATTAAACAAACAAATGAATAAATGCCAGGACATCTTTAATTAGAGTAGATGGACATTTAAACCCATAGCATAACTCTCGTTACTAAAATACAAGTTATGCTAGATGAGTTACTGTGATATCCAAAACATCACCACTTTAACATTATATCAGTAGCACTGCATTTCTAATTTGCAGCCCCATGAACAGAGGAATATAATATGTTTCACTTAACTTACTTTGAATGACTTGCTTTGTGCCCTAGTTGCATTGCTTTCTTTCTCACAATAAAATATTGCATTGTATATACTTGCAGTAAAATTGCTAGGTATCAAAAACTCAGGCATAGTTAACAAGAAATCACGTTTATAACAAATGTTTACTAATGATGCATACTGATTGTTTTGCATTAATAGTTAAGCACTTTTATGATAAGAAATGCTTGTTAATGCTGCACACAGATTATTTCATCAATTAAGCACTTTTATTATAAGAAATCTTTACTAATGCTGTATACAGATTATTTTATATTAATATAATTAAGCACTTTTTATAAAACACGTTTACTAATGCTGTACACAAATTATTTTATGTTACTAATTAAGCACTTCCATTATAAGTCAAAGTCAAAGTAAACTTTATTGTCATTTAGAACTACACACGTGTAGCCTAAACAAAATTTTGTGCATCAGCTCAGTTCTTGAGATTACAAAGGAAAGTGAAAGAACATATACAAGTAGAAGAATAAACAGAACTAACAAATACAATACTACTCCCAATACATCCAAGAAAGAGCAGAGACATTTACCAACACTCATATATGAAAAGAATACCCTCATCTGAGTTAAATTAACTACCCTATTTAAAGTAATGCAAAACACACCACAGATTGAACAATGCCTAAGTTATTTGTCTAATATTGCACTTGAGTGAGTTAAATAATACTGCCTATGGATATAATAAGTAAATATTGTACTTACTTGGAATATATGTAAGTATATATTGCACAAATAAATAAAAATTGACTTATTATGTGTCCAGACCCTTGGGAATAGTGCCCGAGTTCAGAAGTCTAATCATTGTAGGGTAGAAACTGTTACTGAATCTTGTAGTCCTGCAGCAGATGCTGCGATATCTCCTGCCCGATGCCAGATGCTTAAACAGTTCATGCACAGGATGTGTGTTGTCCTGTATTATTTTGGTGGCCTTTCAGATGCTTCTTGCAGAATAAAGATGTATCGATGGAAGACTGGAACCTGTTACCTTCTCTGCAGCCCTCACCACTGTTTGTAGCACCTTCCTTTCTGTAACTGTGCAGCTTCCAAACCACACTGGGAAGTTGCAGGTGAGGATGCTCTCTATTGCACGTCTATAGAAGGTGGAGAAAATATGTGGAAGAAGCTTAGCTTTTTTCAACCTTCTTAAAAAAGTGGAGGCATTGGTGTGCTTTCTTGACCAGTTGGCTGGTGTTTCCCAACCACAAGAGATCGTCTGATATGTGTACACCCAGGAATTTCATACTCTTAACCCTATCCACACTCTCACCATTGATCCTGAGCACTGGGCGGTTTGTTCTCCTTTTCCTGAAGTCAATGATAATCTCTTTGGTCTTGCTTACATTCAGGTCAAGGTTGTTCTCCTTGTATCAGCTGATCAGAGATGCCACCTACTCTCTGTATGCCCTTTCATCCTCCTTTGTGATGAATGTCACGACTGTGGTGTCATCAGCAAACTTGATGATGTGGTTGGACTTGTGCGTAGCATAGCAGTCATGGCTCAGGATGGTGAATAACAATGGCTGAGAACACATCCCTGTGGAACCCCAGTGTTAATTGTAATGCACTTTGATGTGTTTTTACCTGAACCACTCTGTGGTCTCTCAATCAGGAAGTTCAGGATTCAGTTACAGAGATGTTTATTGATTCGTAAATGTGCCAGTTTTTCTATCAGCTAAATTGGTACCACTGTATTAAATGCAGAGCTGAAGTCTATAAACAGCATCCTCACATAGTTATCTTTGCCATCTAAATGATCAAGTGAGATGTGTAGTGCTACTGATATGGCATCAGCTGTGGAACAGTTAGCTTTGTACGCAAACTGCAGAGGGTCAAAATCAGGAGGTAGGCATGACGGAAGATGCTTTATGAACAGGCGCTCAAAACATTTCATAACAATGGATGTCAGAGTGAATGGTCTGTAGTCATTAGGGCTCGAGGGACTGGTTTTCTTAGGTAGCTGGATGATGTTATTTTCCTTGTAGCACACGGGTACTTTTGCCATGGCAAGAGAGGTGTTAACTATTTCTTTGAGCACTGTGCATAGTTAATCAGCACAGCCTTTTAACACCTTACCCAGTATGTTGTCTGGGCCAGCAGGCTTCCTGGGGTTCACTCTCCTTAGGTCTCTTCTTGCCTCCTGTGTGTTGAGGCTGAGGTAGCTTTAGTGCCATCCTGTTGTTTTTTTCTGCAAATCTACCAAAGAAGATATTCAAACTGTCCAGGAACTTGATGCTCTCCTCACACTGTGCTGACCTGATTTTGTAGTCAGCGATCTCCTGTATGCCTTACCATAGTCTCCTTGCAATCTTCATGTCTTCAAAGTGGCTCTGTACCTTTCTGCCATATTCCCTCTTAACCTCCTTTATACCCCTCATCAGATTACCTCTTGCTCCACTTAAGGCAGCTTTGTCCTTAGCCCTGTAAGCTGCATTTCTCTCCTTCAGAAGCTCATATACCTTAGGGGTGAGCCATGGCTTCTGGTTAGCTGTAATAGTGATACTCTTGGTATTTGTTAATCCATCAACACAGTTTGAAATGTATGCCATCACTACCTCAGTGTATTCATTAATGTTCAGATGCTGATTCACTGTGGCTGCCTCCTTTAACATATCCCAGTTGGCTCTTTCAAAGCAGTCTTGGAAGGCCTCCATAGCCCCCTCAGGCCATACCCTGATTTCTTTCTTTGTGGGTTTCTTTCTAACCAGTCCAGGTTTGTAAGCTGGTGATTGCAAGAGTTTCCAATCTGTGGAAGTTGCACTGCTTTATAAGCTTTCTTTAAGTTTATGTACACCTTGTCCAGGATATTATCACCCCTTGTAGGACCATCCACATACTGATGGTACTGTGGGAGCACTTCTTTCAGATATGCTTGATTAAAGTCACCAGCTGCCACATGTACAAAGTTAGGATATTTGCTCTGCAGCTCACCTGTGTGATTGTATAGTTTATTTAGGGCCTCAGTGGTATTAGCACTAGGTGGGATATACACCATTGTTACACTGACCCCATTCAGCTCCCTGGGCAAGTAAAATGGTCTACATTTAATGCGCAGGAACTCTACGTTTTCACAGCAGTGCGATAGTATGATTTCACAGTTGCTGCACCATCTTTTCATAGGTTCATAGGTTCATAGGTGTGTACTAGGCTAATGGCCCTGGAGCCTTTACAAGCCTAGCCCAAAAGAATTGCCCAGGCACCGTGCCACCCGATGTTAGTTCACAGTGCCCCTATCCAGTAGGCAACTGGAGTGATCTCTGGGGTAAACTTTCTGTTACCCATCCACTTGTCAAGACTTTTCTTGAAGAGGGCCAGCGAGGTGCTCTGCTTGACATGAATGGGAAGCTTATTCCAGAGTATGGGCAGTCTTTGGGAGATGAACCTGTCCCTCCAGCATGTTCTGTTAATTGTGGTAATGAGGTTGTGATCTCTGGAGCATATGGCATGGGGGGATTGGGATTTCTTTAGGTGCAGCATTTCAAGTAGGGCTGGGTGGGACATGGGTTTGTAAGTCAAGCAGAGATCACCTCTAAGTAGATGATAAGAGACTGACAACAGCTGAAGTTTCTTGAGTCTGTCCATATAGGACATGTGTTTAAGGCCTAGGATCATTTTTGTGAGGTACTTTTGTGGCCTTTCCAGCTGTTGTAGGTGTCTGGTCAGGAACATGCCAAATGGGTAGTTATATTCATTGATTGGTCTAATTGAGGGATGAGTAGAGAGGGATGATGACCTCTTTCTTCCTGGATGTGAAACCTTTAGTTATAAGATTTGCCACATAGAAGGACTTTCTGACCACAGTGGCAATGTGGTGGTCGAAGGTGAGGTGGCTGTTGTCTGGGGTGCCCAGATCTGTTATGGCCCCTTCAGTGTTCAGTGGGCTCCAATCAATGTGGTAATTCATGGGAACTGAGTTTTTTCCAAAGGGGATGATAACAATTTTTTTGGAGTTAAGCTTCAGGCTATGCTTCCAACACCAGTTATTGGTCTCAGAGAGTCCCTTTTTCAGGATGTCTGCATCACTTGGGGAGTTGATAATGACTCCTAGCTTGCAGTCATCAGTGAACTTGGTCAGTGAGAGTCCTTCTGTGTTGGTCTGAACTTCTGAGAAGTAGATGCCAAACAGGAAAGGGCCCAGGACTGAGCCCTGTGGGACTCCGCTTGTGACTGGTCGACTCACTCTGTGGGTCCTGTCTGTGAGCCAATTTGCAACTCACCTAGTGATGTAAGGACTGATGCCTAGTTTAGTGAACTTATCAATGATACCTGAGTAGGGAATGGTATCAAAGGCCTTGGACAGGTCAAGGTAGGCTGTATGCACTGCCTTACCCTCATCCACAGCCTTGGTGACTGCCTCATAGATGTCAACCAGGTTCAGCAGGCAGGATCTCCCCTTGACAAAGCCAATCTGTGTGGGCTCAAGAGTCTGGAGATTGCCTATATCTTTGTTAAGCAGGTCCATGATGATGCGCTCCATAGCTTTGCATACCAGACTCATCAGGCTAATGGGGCAATAGTTCCCAAGGTCTGTGGTTGCTCCCCCTTTATGGAGCAGGATGACTGTAGCAGTGGGCCATTTGTTAAAGACATAGCCTGAGGTAAGGCTGTGATTGAACAGGGCACACAGATGTGGTGCCAGTTCATTTTGTAGTCTATGTAGGATGCAGCCAGGGATATTATCAGGTTCCATGGACGCTGTATTCTTGGCTTTGGACAATGCAGCTTTTACCTGTGGCACAGAAATAGTGGGTACCAGTCTTTCTTCTAGTATTGTGATAAAGCCCTTGGGGAGGGGGGGGGAGGGTTAAAGTTGGCACTGAATCTGTTGGCCAGTATATTGGCTATATCTATTGGCTCAGTATAGGAGGTGTCATTGTGTAATAACACAGGGCAAATATGAGTATCGCCTTGGAGGTTTTTGATATAGCTATAGAAAGCTTTGTAGTTGTTTTTGGTGTCAGCCACAATTCTGCCTTCTTAGCTGGCTTTAGAGGATTTGATAAGGGATCTCAGCTTTTTGTTGAGACTGATAAGGGAGGTTTTTCAGTCTTGTGACTTCATTTTTTCTGCAACAGTTTCTTCCTTCTGTTGTAGAGTTTATTGATAGCTGGGGGCCACCAGATTGGCTTCCATTTTTTGGAGGAGAGTGTCTTAATTCTATTTGATATGGCAAGGGCCATGCATTTGTGTACGTGCTCTTACAGTGCATTGGTGTATGATTCGGCAGTCATGCAGCTATTTTCCATTGGCATGGGTGCCGAGAAGTTAGCCACTTCTGTTTTTAGGAGCCCAAAGTCGGCTTTAGAGAAGTTTTTCAGGGTGGTTACCTTAGCGGGGGTTGTAGGTGAGATGGAGATTTCCATTAATATGTGTTCTCTTCCTCTATATTCCCCCTGGTGATAATGTCTCATCCCTTGAAGAAATTCTCTCCTGGGTCTCCTCCAACATAAATAATGAAACCATAATCCTGGGTGATGTGAACATAAACTGGGCCACAGTACAATCCCCCACCAACTCTCTCAATACTAACCTATACAAATTTACACAACTAATTAACTCCACTACCAGACCAGCTAAGAATTTCACTACTGGAAGTATTATAGACTGGATTCTGGTATCCCATCCTCACTACATCTCAGACAGTGGCAATCTTCCAGACACACTAGCAGACCATTTCCCCACTTTCACCCATCACCTCCCCTCCTCGACACAACTAACCTATTCTTACACCTTCATTCGCTGCCTAAAAAACTTCAATCCTGAAACCTTCACTAACACACTAAAAAACACCAACTGGAAGCCATTAAAAACTTTCCTCTAGACAATGCTGTATCGTACTTTAGCACCACTTTCACAAACCTACTCAACTCCTTCACCTCACTAAAAACTAAACGTATAAAAAGTAACCCTGTACCCTGGCTAACTAAAAACACTTTAGCTACCATGTGTCTTTGCGATAAAGCCTGGTCACATTACCAAAAAAACAAAACCTCTATCACCCTTACTGAATACAAAACATTACGAAACAAAATCAAGAAACTTATAGCCTCTGACCGCAAAGTATATTTCGCTACCCTCCAAACTAGCCAAAATACTAATCCCAAACTATTCTGGAAGGGAATTTCATCTCTCCTCAACCCTGGTAAAACAGAAAACCCTTGCCCTAACCCAGATGCAACCGACCTGGACTTAGCTACCCAATTTAACTCCTTTTTCATTGACTCTATCAGCCAACTAGCTGCATCCTTCACCAACAATACAGTGGATTCTCATCAGCCCATGCCCACCCTATCCTAGCCTAACAGCCTCTGCCCCCAACCCCCACCTTTCTCCGTCAATCCCATTTCCAGATCTACTATAAAAAAAAAAAACTTCTCCTACAATTAAAACATGGTTCCAATGACCCTGACGAAATCCCCTCCTACTTCCTAAAAAGTAGCCGCAGAAGAAATAGCTTTCCCCTATCAGTATACTAATTGATCGGTCCATCCTAGAATGCCAGGTCCCCCAAATTTGGAAGAAAGCTTTTATTATTCCTCCCCACAAAGGTGGCAATAATAATAAAATTTAAAACTTCCGCCATATCGCCATCCTATCCCCTATTTCTAAGATACTTGAAAAGTATGTACACCAACAGCTCTTACCCTATCTTATTAATAAGCAGCTTCTTACCCCCACACAACATGGTTTTAGACCAGGCCATAGTACCTCCACTGACCTTCTCTCCTTCCTAGAAACAATAAACAAAGTCCGTGATTCTGGCCACTTTGTGTCCACTCTTCTCCTTGACCTCTCTAAGGCATTTGACACCATTTCCCACAACCTGGTTCTTACCAAACTCTCCAAACTTAACCTATCCCCTTCCTCTACCTAATAGTTGTCAAGTTATCTCACAACCAGGCAACAGGCAGTAAAATGGAAAAAAGCTGCCTCACCCTTCCTTAATACATCCACAGGCATCCCCCAAGGTTCCATTCTAGGCCCCCTACTATTTAACATATTTATAAATGATTTTTACCAAGCCATTTCAAACTCCAGCCTCATTCAATATGCGGACAATTCTACTATTATCTGTTCCTCCCCTTTCATTAAAACTGTCAACAGTCTTACACAAGTCACTTTCTTTTCCAGTGAACAGTGGATGCAAGTCAACCATCTGGCCCTTAATGCGACCAAAACAAAACTTATGCTATTCAATGCCTCCAAAACCTCCTCCATAGATAAACGATCATTCATAATTACCAGCAAAAATAATACTCCCCTAGAAATGGTCTCTGATGCAAAATTACTAGGAATAACCATTGATGACCAATTAAAATTCGATAAGCATCTACATGTAAATATCAAAAAGACCCACAAAAAACTTGGCATGCTTTACTGTAACAGTCACTTTATCTCTCCCTCCACCAGGATTACACTGTCCAATGCATACCTTATCCCTTCCCTTTTATATGGAGCAACTATCCTCACCAACCTACAATCTTCCCTCAAATCAAAACTCTCATCTTGCTATAACAAAATATCCAAGTTTTCCACAGGTCACACAGCCTCTTCCCACCACTGTAATTCCCTTCACAAATTATCTTGGCTTGAGCTACCTAACTTCCTAACTTATACCCAACTTATCCAAGCACATAAACTCATTCATAACCTATCTCTTTGCCGCTCCCTAGCAAACACCTTTGAAATGCATGCATAAACCAGATCGACTCCTGAGATCAAATAGTCAAAACCTTATTAAATTGCACAAACTGACATGTCCAGCTGGGAACCACCTCATGTCCGTCTCTCTGGTTCACCTTTGGAACTCTCTCCCTTCTCCCATCTGCACCACTAGCAGTCTCTCCTTGTTCAAAACCTCACTGCACTCACACCTTACTTCACAATGGAAATGCTCTTGCTCCCATCCTACCTAATCCTGACTACACTTTCTTCCTACATTTTCATACTCTTGTGCCTACCTCTGCCTCCTTAGCTTCTCCACCACTAGGGATGCATATTACTAACAACTAATAATTACCTTATGTACAAAAAAAAAAAAATCCAGTGCAATTCTTGTAATTCAAAATTGTGTTGATTTGTTCTTTATCATCACTGTAATGTTTATTAGAAATGTGTACTAAAGATTTGTTCGACATACACATTCAACAAAATATTAAGAAAACCCACCAAAAACTAGGCATGCTATATAGGAATAATCGCTTTCTCTCTCACTCCACCAGGCACACTTTGGCCACTACCTACCTTTTGCCCTCATTACTATATGGAGCTCCTCTCCTAACCAACTTGTCATCCTCTATCACCTCCAAACTAGAAAGCTGCTACAATAAAATCTCTAAATTTGCCTCCAACTGTAAAAATTCCACCCATCATTGCCTTTCCCTTCAATCCCTAAATTGGCTTGAACTACCAAGCTACCTAAACTATCTGCAGCTCACCACAGCGCACATACTTATATTTCAGCCATCTAACTGTCCTGCCCTAGCTAACATCCTTCCACCCTACATCCCCAGTAGAACTCTCAGATCCGAACATCAAAACCTGATTGCTATCAATAAACCTAAAAGTCCAGCTGGCCAACTTCTCTTCTCCTTCACTATTGGCAAGACTTGGAACTCTCTCCCTTCCTCTTTAAGAACAATATCAAACTCTGAAAATTTCAAAACTCAGCTTTTCAAACATCTGTCCACTAAGTGGAAATGCTCCTGTCTTCACCCTACCTAAAACTATACAAGAATACACTGATATCCTACCTAGAATGTAAAAAGGTGAGGCAGTGCATATAGTCTACCCCACCTAAAAATTATCCAAGAACACATTGATATCCCACATGGAATGTACCCTTGCTCTCAAAATGTCCTACAATTATTCAGCATTGAACTCCCTTGTGTAAATACTCTAAATAGATTTTCTTAACTCTCTTCTCTAGGTGCTTATATAATGCATTTTCTCAAATTACTCTATAAGAATAGCTTATAAATGTATAGCCTTTTTAGAATGTGCTTATGTGCTTATATAATGCATTCTCTCAAATTACTCTATAAGAACAGCTTTATAATTGTATAACCTTTTTAGAATAAACTTAATGAAGCTGTGTTTGACTATTTTGTAATAATGAATGTTCCTATTGTACAAACTGGTCACCTCAATGTATCACTTATATTTTTTCATATTCTGTAATTTGCATTTGTATTTTTGGAGCTTTTCTCCCTGGGCTGCCACTGAAAACGGGTCCCCAGGGACCAGTGGACCTCCCCGGTAATCAAACTGGAAATAAATAATAAAATAAACAATAATAAATAAATTTGTACTTTTTGTGTATTATGTATTCGTATTTCTCTGGAGCTTTTCTCCCCAGGACTCCATTGAAAACGAGCTCCTTGTTGCCCAGTGAATGATCCTGGTAAACAAACTGAAAATAAATAAATAAAATAAATAAATGGTGATCAGTTTGTGCTCAGATTTAACCAGGGAGGAATTGACTATAGGTGTGGGGCAACGGTCTCCCACATTGGTGATAACCAGGTCGAGGATGTTGCTTCCTCTAGTGGGGGTCAGAATGAGCTGGTCCAGGGCATTGGAATTGATAAAATCCAGAAAGTGTTGGGCCTGTACGTTGGTACTTGAATAGTTTTCCCAGTTGATGAAAGGGTAGTTGAAGTCACCCAGTATGAGAGTATGTTTAACATAGATGCAGACTTCACCTCCTCTGGCCTTTCCACACAGTGCATGTTTTCTGTCTGCATGAAACAGCGTAAAATTCTCTAAGTTTACTGCACTATCATTTATCTTTTCATGCAGCCACGTCTCAGTAATAAAAAATAAACATGTATTTCTCACATTGTTCTTGTTGGAGAGTTCCAGTCTCAAGTAGTCCATCATGCTATCCAGTGATCTCACATTAGCTAGCAGTATAGTTGGTAGTACAGGCCTGTAGGGGGTTGCTTTTAACTTTACATCAATATCTTGTTTGCAACCTCTTTTCCTTGTTCTCTGACATCTCTTTCTCTTTTTTCTTGTCCAGCATATTCCAGAAACCTGTTCTACCAGTTTCAGGCACTTTAGAGTATGACGAGTTAAAATACCCAGCTGTTGTAGCTCTGTGCAAGTAGTAGGCCCCAGATATTCCTCAGACTTCAAGGCATCCAACCAGCAACATGTAGATGTTGATTGTTTAATTTCTAGCAATGTCTCTGTACTGTAGGTTTTTGTACTGTCAACTGGAAATGCAGAAACTGATTTTTTCAAGATTTTCTCTGCAAAAGAAGACAAAATAAGCATATCTCTACAGTTAGCGGACACAACCACAGCCACACAGGGCACCAGCATTTTTTTTAAAGAAATGTTTACGTATGTTGCACACAGATTATTTTAGTCATTCATTCTTTTTGACCAATAAAATGTTTACCAGTAGAATGGCTATTGTTAGTCTTTATGAACTGCAGAGTTAACACACTCAACTTATGCAAAAAAGTTTATCTAATTAATACTCTGATAATTTCTTGAAAACCTTTTTTTTGCAATGATTAAATCAAAAATGGCAAGAACAAAGGCAAAGGCAATGTGCAAAGAAAAAAATAAAGCTGCCAGGTAACTAGTCAGTCTTGAGAGGTGTGTGGGAACCAGAGTACTCAGAAGAAACATAAAGAGTAAAAAGATGAAAACTGCAACATAAGTTACTGGTGATCAGAAAATAAATAAGTAAATAGACCCTGGAGTTCTGAGGCACCACCACTAACCACTATGGTACCTTTTAAAGGATGAATAGTGAATGTTGATTTAAGATATGGGGAGGGATACCATGGACAACAAACACTGAGCATGAATTCAGAAATGTTGGCATATTCTTTGCAGTGAACAATGGATATGAGTTCAAAATGGGTGAAGGAGTAAGCTGGACGGAACCCACTAAACATAAATTGGAAGGTAGTAGGCGATGTTAGACAGGTCTATATTATGTTGTCGAAACACGTGTTTAGCGAACACATCTTCATCAACACATAAACAGTGAACACATTAATCTCAGAACAGCCACTTCAGCGAATTTTGTCTCAGGGGAAAAAACACTTGGCTGTCATCAGGGAGTTGCCCTTTTCCCCAATGCAGTGAGATCTTGGAGTTGGTATATTTAGTTTGGGGTGTGTGTGGGGGGCACAGCCCCCCCAGTTTGTAGGGTTTGAAAGTGTGTTTTGTTTTTCTTTGGCCAAGCATTTTTTCCCCTAGGAAACAAAGTCACTGAAGAGGCCAATCAGAGTTTCGTGTTTTCACTGTTGTGTCGATGAAGACGTGTTCGCTGAACACATCTTTCGAGAACATAATATAGACCCATTTTAGACTACAACTAGTTAATATGAATTCTATAGGTAGTAAGGAGAGACTCTGGATGATAAGCAATGAACATAAATGTGGTAGTCATAAGGTCACATAGATGATATTCTGTTAATTTGGTTTAACATTTTTTTGCTTTAGCAAAGTCAAGAGGAAATGTTCTCTGAATGAAACACAGATGTATGACTCTAGTAGTTTGTAACATTCTGGAACAAAACTTTCAGAATACTTACCTTGCTCTCTAATTCATGAACTCTGAAATGTTATCGTGCATTCCTATCTGAAAAGGTGGCTTTGCAGTTGCCATATAAGTGGTATTTGTTTTAAATCATCTTTTTGGTGTAAAATGTGTAAGACCAGTGCAGTTTTTCACATGATAGTATTTAATAGAGTGCACATTGGAATGCTGGTATAAAAATGTTGGACTTTTAACCAAATGAAAAGAAAATGTGTACCATACTTACACTTAACTCATTCACTTCAATGGAGCTCAGGAAGTTTGCATTGTAGGCCTTTTGACAGAATCAAATGTTCTCACATTTCAAACAAATGTTCAGATCTCTGTAACCATAGCAGTTATGAAATAAATATAAGTGGTAAACTCTTCAGCATAAACTATTTTTACAGTGGTAGCATTCTTTAGGTTCTATGTCTTAAACCAAATTTTATAAGTTACAGTAAATACAGGTACTTTTGTAATATTTTATAAACAATTTATAATATCTCTACAATAACTCAAGTTACACACATATGTAAGCTACATTTTATTCATCTAGCTGAGAGCTTTCATATGAGACTAAGGAGTTTTGTCTGTGTTACTTGGTTGTTAAGATATTTAGATAAATATGAAAATTATATCTATTTAAATTAATATCATATAAACAGCAGTTACTATCTCTTTACCTGCTCTAGACATAGGTCAAATATTAATGGAGTTGAGTTTACCATTGTGTAAGATTTAAGATAAAATCTTCTAAAACCTTGTACATAGCATGGTTTTAGAATTACTAATGCAAATATTAACAAGCAATATTTGATGCCTAGAAGCGTCAGCAGGAGTTAACTGCAGATGCACCTGGAGGTGTCACTCGGATGTAATGAGTTAAGTCATACATTTGACATTTGGTGATGTTTGGGGCAAAATTTGAGAACAGTCCTCTTATGGGTCTATGTAATGATGCCTGTGAGGCTTAGTACAGGATGGCATTTTTCATATTTGTTGTAAAAATGTTAAATTTTAGTTATAAGGAAACATTCGCCATATTGAATGCAGTCCTAATTTTGACAGTTAAACTTGACTAGCCAGCACCGATTATTTAATTATTTAGGTGATGCTAGGCAGCTAATGACAGGATATAGCTTTATGATGCCAAGTCTATAGGGTGAAGTCCTGGGCATGAGGCAAAGAATTACCAAGGAAGACTTTTCACCTGGTGTATGTCTAGGTGAAGGAATAAAAGCACAAAAAAGAGGATGAGGACAGCAAAAGCACATCCCAGACGAAAGAGATAGATAGAGAAAGAGAGAGAGAGTGCAAGACTCTGTGCAAGCTCTACAAAAGACTTTGCAAAGAGGAGAAACTGACAAATGATCTGTAATTTCAGTGGATCTTCTTATACACTTGATGTTACATTTCTCTGTTCTGCTTGAGTGACTCAGTCCTGTTCTCAGACTGGACTGACATAGCACTGACTGTCTTTTTTGTTATGAGCCCATGCAAAGGGCCAGCAGTAGGTCATCCTTGAAATATAAATGTTGCATGGAATGGCATCAGCATAGCCTAATACAGAACCAGTGTTTTTGTAAATCATGTCCTTTTGGTATGATCCAAAACTAAGCTGTGCTTTTTCCTCTTGTGTTGAAGGTGCTGACTTATCCCCACAAACAGCTGGCTGACTCATGCTAGTCCATTGCTTAGCCTGGCCTTAACAAAGTCAGACTGTCTTTTTAATTATTGTTCTTATTCTGGAAAGGTCTAACCTATCTGCACAGTTATTTATAGAGGAAGGGGGTAACATGGTCTAGTTGGTTGGGAGGTGAACTGTGCCACACAGGGCTAGTGTTGTTCGATTGTCTGAAACCACAAGGCACAGTGCCAGATTCATGAATGCCTACACTAAGTATACACAATCTGTATTCAAGAACATCCCTACCACATTTTTTGTGCTGTCTATTCACACAAGATGATTAGACTAAATGTAGACATAGTCTTAACATTGTGGTAACCTTTATGAATCCCCCTTAATATTTAAGGTTGCAAAGAAATCAGTAGGAAAAAACTAAAACTAGGAATAGGAAGAAGGTGGGAATTACTGTTATGTTGTCAAGTCACTCAGAATGGTGTACACTTAGTGTAGACACTAATGCATAGTGTTGTTACATCAATGATATTTGTCTTCCTGTGATAGGATATTCCTGATGAAGTTATCTCAAGACAACAGTTATGTTAAACATTAGGAATTCTAACACCAAGATATCCAGGGATGTACGTGCCAATGGAATGAATGGTTTAAACTGAATAATCTCTTTAAATGTGTGATACTTTTGACAACTCAGTTGTTTATTCATTCTGGAGGATAGAAATAAGCCATTGGAATCATTTGACCTATTGTCAGTAGGTCAGCATAGCTATTTTATGAATTACTTCCCTTTATATACTGTTAGCTCAGTGTACTTCATTTAATATTTTTTCACATTATTTCTGTGATTTCCTCATATAGCTTGACATAAATTACTAATTGCTTTCATTTTTGTCAGTTCAGTGGTTACTGATGTCAATATTTTAGTTTCTTTTAAAATGATTTGTAGCTGAGAATTAATTAATTAAATGAGTATGCCATTAATGATTTTTTTGAAGCATAAGTATATTGTCCATTATATTAAATGATGTGTATCTATAAAGGTAACACATTATAACACTGGAAATGTACCCCTCATGTCAAAAGCTGGATGATTTGCTTACTGTTGTTGATAGTAAATCTCGACTTGTTGAGGATGGATTTTACTTGTGCAGTTGGTACAGCCTGGAAAACCGTTGCACTAATGACTGTACTGATAAGATAAATAATGTTAAGCAAACTGCAAATACAACACAACACATTTTGAAAAGGAGGTGCCCTCTACTACTACTAAAGATCAGCCAATCCCTATTAAAGATTGCAGTATGGATGACAACTTTGGGGTTCAGGATAAAAGTAAATAATAATCTGGGGATTCAGAGCATGTAGAAGAAAAGAAAAAAGAAAGAAAAAAGAAAGGGAGAGGTTTGCAACAAATAATTAGGAAGAAAAATAAATTAATTACAGTCTACAATGAAAAGAAAATATACACTAAAGAAAATGACACTTACTTCCTGTAATCTGGGTATTACATAACAAATGATAACATTGTTCAATCAAAAACCATTCAGTCTACAGAAAAGGAAATAATTTTTCCAAAACAGAAGACAGAAAAAAAAGAGGCAAGGGTCAGGCTAAAAGAAAAAAAATTGGAAGGACTGAAGAACATCATTGTAAAAAAAAAAAAAAAAGGAGAAAGACAGAAAACATGGCTCAGGTTGTACAAATACAAAACAGATAGATGAGGACTTTATACTTGCAAAAGAAGTAGATGGTAAAAACACTGAGATTAATAAGACTAACAGTGATGAAAGATCTTTGTTTTGTTATGACTGAGCAAATGTGCAAATGTTACTGAATTAAAGGTGGAAGATTTTTCAGATCTGGTCAGAAATATATATGTATGTTTATATATGGTTTACCATCACAATTTTGAAGTCCACCAATCTTGAAACCATAATATTGAAAGATTAAAATGCTGAAGACCACAATGCCTAAAAATTGCAAATAAGAATGCCTCTACCAGTGTGAATCCAGGATCGAGTGCTAAAATTGTTCCTGAATGAGTCTTGACCTAGGAAAGAGTGCTAACATGGGTCCTGCAGGGGGAGTAAGCCCAACAGTTTCATGTTGTGGTCTTCAGCATTTTGGTCTTTTGATAGTATGGTCTCTGGATTATGTATTTCAAGATTGTGGGCTTCAAGACTGTGATAGTAAAATAAATGATATATATATATATATATATATATATATGTGTGTGTGTGTGTGTGTGTGTGTGTGTGTGTATTATATATGTGTGTGTATATATATATGTGTGTGTATATATATATATATATATATATATATATATATATACACACTATATATATGTATAAATAAATAAAATGGGGGTCTTCTACCCACAAAAAGTGAGTCCTGTTTCCCCAATCTGCTTTCCCTTTGTGTTCCTATCATGTTCCTCTGCTTGCTGTCCACCCTTTCCTACTTTTGTGTATTCTTCTTCCAATCCTTTTGCTTCATAGAACCAATAAGGTGTTTGGCTAGCTGGTACCAGTTGAGTGGCCTTCACCATGTGCTGTATGTTTTTTCCCTGATGCCCATAGTGGTAGCTTGCCACGGGTGGCACCTACTCATGTCATGTGCTGTATACCTCATACAGTTTCCTGCGAGGCTCATGCAGTAGAGTGCATCAGTGGTGCTTTGTCCTTCTTCATATCTCATAGACTATGTTCTTGAGGTTCATTTACATTGTTTCCATCCTGCCTCATAGACCTCTCTCAATTACAGTTATCTGCTTACACATAGGGATATGCACAACAGAATATCACCATGCAGCACCCCCCCCCCCCGAAGTGCAGCTCTGTAAGTCCCAGTCAAAGTATCTCTGAAGATCTTATAGAGTTATTTGCTTTTGTATTGCTTCTTAAGCCAGTTTTTTCAAAATATTTTGGAGATACTATTTACAGAATATTTTTTGTCCTTGTTCTATATGATCATTAGAAAGAGATCTTCATGTCACTGCTGTACCATCTGCTGCAGCAAATCAGCATTTTCAAGGAAAACACATCTAGAAAAGAAGGGCATTGTTCTTGTTTAAAACAAATTGTTTATTTTATGACCTAATTTTACTGTGGTCACAAAGGCCAATATGTTTCTTAGTTTAGCTTTAGCATCAAGTAACTGGAACGGCAACATTAAGAATGCAAATAATCAAGACAATGTATTTTGATATCCTGCAACTTGAAACAGGAAAAGACCGAGAAAAATCTAAACTTACAAGAAGAACAAATGTGACTAAGCATTGTAGCCAGGTTAACACAATATGAGTTGCTTTATTTTGAATAAAATACAAAAGACAAAGAGTATTTGATTATTTTATGCCCCCCTCCCCCGCTCAAAAAATACTCCTTTTGAGACTTTATATTACGGAAAGCATAACTATTTCCTGGTCTAGTGGAAAATTGGGACAATATTTTACTTCAGCAATATTACTGACCTATATTACAAATATCTCCCACAAAGAAGGATGTTTATTTCAGTTTAGATTTAATTATTAACAGTAGGGCAGTAGGGCCAAGGAAGTATAAAGGACTCTTGAAGAGAAGTTGCTCTGTTTAAAAAATGCATTTCAGAAAAGAAGGAGCATTTATCAGAACTATTAAAGACATTATGTTCTAGACTTTGATTGCTGTAATATAAACTAGACTTTTTGCTACATATTGCAGGAGAACTTATTTAAAATGGAATGATCTAACTTCTTGTTGTATCTGTTTGAGAAATTATTTACTTTGGCTATTTCTATTTGGCCTATTTTTATCTACACTTTCTGTTATTGCTACAGAGATAGTTTGTGTGTGTGTGTGTGTGTGTGTGTGTGTGTGTGTGTGTGTGTGTGTGTGTGTGTGTGTGTGTGTGTGTGTGTGTGTGGGGGTTGTGATCTTTGTATCATAGTCCCTAAGAAGCTTTAAGTCTTGACTATATCTGCAGCTTGGGCATAGGCCAGATTATACCAGGTAGATTGATTGCTGACACTGCAATGCAGCATAAGTGGGAAGCTGCACTCCTGGGTGAGCCATCTTTTGGATGCTCAGGTGGATGTAAAAGATCCCATGGCACATATCGAATAGAGGAGACGATCCTTTATGCCCTGGCCAAATCTCCCCTCATAGTATAAATACCATCTTGAGTCTCCCCTGAAAAGAGGCCACTAACCTAGTGGGACTAACCTGGTCAACAAAGACTGAATGAATGAATGAATGAATTAATGAATGAATAAATAAATAGTTTGTTGCCAAAAGGATGCATTTTATTGGTCATTCCTATGCACAGCAATCACAAATGAGTGAATTCAGTGTATTGTGATAAAAAAACAAAAAAAAATATACAACTAGGGATGTAAAACATTCATGGCAGAAGCAAAACTGCCCATTCAGTGTCTCAGTAAGAATGTTAATTCCCATAACATTCCTCACATGACACTGAATGGGTACATGGTATTCTCCATACAGCAACACACACTCATAAAAAGTGACTAACATCCTTTAAAAGACAATACAGAATACCTACATAACGCACACACCACAGAACATAAGCGTCACAGAAAATGATTGCACTTTCCTTGTTTTTCAGAAACTATTACAACATGCAAGCAGTCACTTTACCTATTCATCATTAACTGTCACCTTTTATACTATCAATAAAAAATTCCAGTGCTCTATTATTTCCTTTGCATTGTGTTCTCCCTATTTTTAAATACTACACTACCTAATTTAACTGTAAGCAGTGTGTATTTCATAAACTGCAAAAAAACAGCAATCCACTAATGCAATCTAAGAAGCACATAAATGTACGTGCTCAGTGGTGGGAAAACATACAAAAATTAACCACTCTTACATGACGTCATCTTGGTATATACTGAACGGTTATAAAAGCCAAGACGATCATAAAGAGCTGTAAGCACTGCTTCCTCTCCCAAACAAAAACAATCCTCCCACTCTTGGGAATGCTACGCACTGGAAAACTGCACTGGCTTAGCTGTTCTATAACAGTTAACAGACGTGCAAAACTCTTTCATTTGTATTATAGGTAGAATGCCTTAATGGAGTGTGAGTGAAGTGAAATTTACTTTCTCCTGCCATGCAGGCTCTGTCCTTGGACACTCGGTCATTTGGAAGGAAATCTAACTATAAGTCCAACACCTCCAATACATTATTCCTATAGTAAACACTGATATAAGTTACAAAAACTCCCAAAAAGTCAGAACTCCCCCAAAAAAGACCAGCCATGTGATTATATCTGTATAACCCACAACTAACTCAATCTGAACATAAAGTGCAATCCAAAACCACAACTCTGCTGTCCGCTAAGTAAGGAAAAGAAACTGCCATAATTTTAATTTCCTTACTAAGTTCCAGTTTTTAAAAATATGTCAGGTTTTGTTTTATACAACTCAGTAAGTTATTAAATATCCTAGCAGTTCTCTAGAAACACCTCTCATTTTTATATTCAGGTCTAGATTAAAATCACCTCATCTCTTCCACATCTTAACTTTTGAACTTTGAGCCATGAAGGTTATTGCTATCTCACTAAGGAACACCACTGAATACATGCCATTCAGCTACTATTCCTTGACACTTCTCACCAACATCACATTATGGAAGTGAAAAGAAAAACAAGAGCATTCGCTAAAAGTCAGAAAGTGTACACCAGCCATCTAAATGTCAGAAAGTGTACACCAGCCATCTAAAAGTCAGAAAGTGTACACCAGCCATTACGCAATAGCAATAATATATGGTTAGTGTGTGTGTGTGTGTGTGTGTGTGTGTGTGTGTGTGTGTGTGTGTGTGTGTGTGTGTGTGTGTTTTATGCTGGGATATGCTCATTCTTTTATGTTTGGTAACTTAAACCTTTCCCTTATGACCAAACACCAGCATTATTGAGTATAACAGTATAAACATAACATAACCACACCCAAACCATGTATTATTTCTGGCATTCCTATAATTCCCCAAGCCCCTGCTCTCTGAGGCTCCATTCTCTGTGCACCACCTCCCTGCTGTAGAATTCACTGATTATTACTGCCTGTAGGAAACTACTGCCAGTTTGAAAGTGTGCACCAGCAATGATTACTTCATTTTCAGGGATTTCTGCCTTCTTTGTATTTGTGTGACTATGGAGTCAAAACACACACACACACACACACACACACACACACACACACACACACACACACACACACACACACACACACACACACACACACACACACACACACACACACACACACACACACACACACACACACACACAAGTTCAGGGGGTGTGAGGGGCTGGTTCTCCATATAGGGTATGCAGGGGAGACAATACTATCTTTTGCTTTTCTTCAGAAGGTTAGATTCTGAGCAATTTATCTTGCTGAGTTCCGTCCTTGGCAAGTGATATGCAGGAGAAGCATTATTTCTAAATCATGTAATGGTGTGGATTATTGTAAAAAATGCCATTCAAATTCCGTAAAAGCACAAGCTCTGATGACATAGCGGGACAAAGCCCTGACTACAGTCTTGGTGAACCAAGTTCAATTAATGGCTTAGTCACTTGTTGGAGAAGGCATAGGGAATGGTAGTGGTGGGTAGCAAGATCTGCTTGTCCATTCTGGGGGGAGGGAATGATGTCTCCTGGTCTGGCTTGGTGCCTGTGCAAGTGACAGCTTGAATGAAAGCCACTGACTTGGGGGGGGGGTGAATATTAGCTTGGAATGCACATCCACTGATAGTAGCCAACAGGGGAAGTTTGTGTGTGTGTGTGTGTGTGTGTGTGTGTGTGTGTGTGTGTGTGTGTGTGTGTGTGTGTGCGGATGTGTGTGTGTGTGTGTGTGTGTGTGTGTGTGTGTGGTTCTGTGTCTATGTGTTTGAGGCAACATGCACTGTCTTTGAGTGGATACTGGACTCGCTGTGGTGGTACAGTGCCTATGTCATCATCAGGAGAGGACTTAGGGAGAAGAGTTAGGCAAGGCTAGGGTAGGGGAAAATTGCATCCACCACCTACAACAGTATGACCACTAATTGGGGTAAACCCTGATTACCTGTCAAAAGCTGAAAGAATAAGTCACTCTTCTAGGTTCCTCTGTGGAATAAGCCAGATTCATCCAGCAGGTAGAACAGACAACTCCACAGCTGCTAAATGAAACAGTAGCACAACTAGGAATCACCAAAGAGCTCTCAAAGCTGCCTGGATGATGGCCCCCACTGGGCAGGTGGAATTTGTGGTATGGGAAGAATGATCATGTCCGACTTGGGAGGATGGCTTGATGGTCATCAGGCACAGGGCAAAAAAGCATATACAAAAAAATCTCCCAAAAGGATGGGCTAGCTATGGCAGTATATCCTACTTGAAGGCAGGACATAACTGTCATTCAGAAAGAAGATTTGCAGCAAGTCTAGTATGGTCTATCACATAGTTTTTATTTCATTTATTTGGTTTTAAAGATCTGTATTGGTTTGTAACATCAAAAGTCACAAAAGAAAAAAAAAAAAGAAAAGTAAACATTATAGATAAAGTAATTTTATGGCACAATTTGTGGTACTGTTTGCAGTTCATGCATAAGATTATAATAAAACCATTTTTACACAAAATCATTTCACTATTTAACTACTAAATAACTATTTAAAATATGTTTATGTTCTCTATAAAAACAGCATTTATTCTATATAAAACATAACATTTCTCAGTCATTCACTTGATGAGGCAGTATTTAAATTACTGTTATTTTTGGCTAGAATTTGAAATATTTTCTTTTGATTTATTTTGCCAATTTATTATTCCAGTTTCTTTATCATGGACTTCCCGAAGGAACAATACAAATCCTGTAAATGTATGTTTTGTTTCTTTTAACCAGACTCTTGTTGTTATTTTTCTTGCTGTAGATAATACTGTCCGAAAATAAAGTAATTATTAGCATTTATACTAATATAACATTTATATTTACTGCTGGTATTGGAATTCAGCAGTCCTGCAAGGCTGCAAAATACTGTGGCTGGCACATTTTGAAAATTGCCTTATAATGAGATGGAAGTGAACAACAAAATGCCAGGGAGATCAGTGGGAAGTGCAAATGAGATTAAACAACATGGAGGAGTTATTCAGGAGTGTGTAAAATGTGTGATGAGCCACAACCAACAAGGTTGCTGCATGCTATAAAATCTTGGTGAACAGTTACAGAGGCTGTACTATGATGGTAGGGGTAACTGCAGGATTACCTGAACTGTACATATTGGGGGCCATTCTCTTAGCCAGTTGCCAAGAAGGTGCTCATCCTCACCTTCCATGTTGCCAAAAGATCTGACCATGCTTAACATTCCATTGCCTCCACAACATAGCAAAGAGTTGCACACAACTGTGTGGCTAAAGAAACCATACAGGAGATGGTACACATGTGCAGTTTTATATGCAGGTACACAGGAATGGGATATGTCTAGTACTGATTCCTGTGGACACCAAGGAATATGAAACACTGACAATCCTTGCCATAGGACCTTCCAGCGACCAAATGGGGACACGGTGGGAGGATCCCAGGTATTTACCTCATGGATGCTATACCAATACTTTGATGCCATGCTACAATAATTGGAGAAACATATATGGATTCCATATACTGCAGAGGATAGAAGCAATATTATGTGGGAAATCTATGAAATATCCTTTTTCTTGGATGCATTCGGTGCCATCAACTGCACCCACATTGCCATCAAAGTCCCAGCTTGGTCATATAGACAGCAGTGTATCAACCTTAAGGGATTTCACTCCATCAACTGATAGGTGGTCATCAAGGCACAAGGTATAATATACAGTGTGCCATCAAGGCAGCTTCCACAATTCCTGCATTTGGCATGCCCTTGGTATCCGCGATTTGTGTGGGGTGACTTCCAATGGGGACATATCATGGGTGATGCTGGATATGCAGTGGCACCATGACTCATGACTTATGACATCAGTATTCAATCCATAAATCATGGGTGGAGGTGTTGGGCAGAGTAGGCAGGCGACTCCTTGTTCACCAATACTATTGGCCCATACTGGAATAAACTCCCCACAGAATTGACTACTTTGGGCTCATCACAACTTTTCAAGAAACAACTAAGAAACTATCTCAAATCCCACTGGATATGCCCTTGCTTGAATCCAGACTGACCTCCCATCTAACTTTCTTTATACCTCTCTTCATTACTACTCCTCCTTCTCTCAATACTAACCCTCTGTAGCTCGCCTATCTCTCAAATGGACTTTCTTTTTTCTCTACAAGGTCACTTTCTCCTTTTATAAGATATATTACTGCAACATGTCATCTCACCTTGTTTTTAAACCTATTAATCATCCCTGCTGTGCAATTTCTGTTTCCTAGAGCTAGTGCCCAGGCACTAATTGTTTATCATAATTCTTAATATTGTAAATATTTTTGATTCTTATAGTTGTTATGAAAGAATATGGGATCATGGATCCCTTCTGTATATCTCCTTTGTTTTGTTTACCTATCTTAACGTGCTACTGTAAATGTAACTACACTACATTGAATTTGTTCTTTACATTCTTATAATTTTTGTTTCTTTTGTTTCTTTTATTGTCCTGTTTGAATGTTTTTACTAGTATACTAGTATATAGTGGAGCTTTTCTCCTTGGGCCTCTGCTGAAAATGGACATGTATCCAGCCAGACTAGCCCGGTCAACAAATGTAAAATAAATAAAATTAAAAAAAAATGTGAGTGTGTGTATGTGTTTGTGTGTGTGTTGACACAGCCTTTGCATAAACTGTTTGATATTCCAAGACTTGTTTATGTAAGTCCTTGAATAGTGAGACTAAATGACCAAAAATGCAGATTTACATATACTAAATTTGACATTACTGTTTCTTGGAATATTCTGTTTTCTCTGATGTTTGTCAGTCTCAGAGTTGGTATATATATATATATATATATATATATATATATATATATATATATATATATATATATATATATATATGTGTGTGTGTGTGTGTGTGTGTGTGTGTGTGGGGGGGGCAGTGTGTGGATGACAGTGTATCACTTTGTGTGGTCCATGCACCACATCCACACACCATGTTTGGCTTCCACCATATGTGTGGCTGGCTACTTCTGTCTGCACCTGTACCCTGTCCTTCCCCTTTGGCATTGGTCTGCACCCACATACCTGTCAGCATGTTGCTGTATTTCCCATGTCAAAAAAAAAATAAATAAAGTTCAAACTCACACCCAATTATGGTAACTTTAATTCTGATAACATTCTTCAACATACACATACCTTCTTTTCAGCCACACCAACCCCTCAACCTCTTTGGCAAACATACACATTCCTCCCAGTTTCATTCACAGCAGCAGTTAATTTGACCTACTCCCCCTCTCTATCTTTACTACCACCTCAGCTTCTCTCTGTTCATCACCCTTGTATACAAACTCCCACCCCACCTTAAGTCTGATCACAGTTAGATTCCTCACACACCCCCTTTTACCTTCCCTACTCTCCACATACAGCCTTCCTTTTACTCCAAGCCTAAGTGGCAGCTACACTTTAGTAACTTACACTCTCACCATCATTATTTCTCATATATGTTTCTCTACAATCTGAGTCTGTGGCAGGTTTACATAGACCAGTTTGCCATTCCATCTCTACAAGCCTATGTGTCTGATAGATTTCACTGCACTACCTCCCCCTCACACACCCTCTACTCCTATCAGTTACCCTTCCCTTCACCCTAAATCTAGGATGACAGCTAGGCATCACTTCAGTAACTCACCCTCCAACCATCACTACTCTTCTCACACATCTTTCGGATGCGCAGTAGCAAGGCCCTCCCAAATGCTGCCCACCACCAAACAGCCAGTGATGCATACGAATATTAATGAATACTCATGAAGGTGTCATCACCAGATTCATGAATATTTATTAGGTATTCAGTACGTCAATTCAGGGAAATAAATATTGAACTAAACATTGATTTTACTGGTTGTTATGAAGAGCCATTTCAAAACCTCAGGCATGCGGGGTACTGGGATACAATTACATACAAATAGTTCACTGAACAGAAGAGCAAGGTTCATAGAAGCTGATGTGTCTATCAGAAAAAGTAATATGGGCAGACTGGAAGCAACAGGAGAGTGTATACAGTGCCAGTACATAGTCTTAATGTTACTTGATGTATTTTTTTTCTTAACTTTTAAGCACACAGGGTTTTTATCAACTATCCTTTTATATGTTAAAAACACTCAAACCTCAGAATGATAAATATACTTCAAGTTCACAAAGCAAATTAGTTCATATTAATAAAAAAAACTATGCAACCACGGTGTCATCCAGTCAACATCTCCTATTTCATAATGTTTTTGCTCACTCATTAAGTCTTTAAGCAAGGAAGAGGATACATTAGAGTTAGGGTTAAGGCTAACCTTAATGTCCTTCTCCACCACCCTATACGCTGAAAAGGGGTGCTAACTGGTTAGCTTATTCAAATAGGGGTGTGCAGTTGTTTTTTTTTGTGTGCATAAAGTTTCTCCTGTCTTGGTTGTACGCAGTTCATATTTTATGTGCTGAATAGTTTCTGAAATATACCTGAGCCTGATCGTTCTGTCTGGCTTCCAAGCTGTTGTTGAAGTGCTGTGATTGACAAGGCTGACTCAAAAATGCACTTTGTGGCCCAGAATTAGTCTTAACTCAAGCTCTGCTCTCATTGCTTTTTGCCACATGTTATTCATCATATATGTTGCTTAAAAATGAGAATGTTATGCAAGCATTTCAAAACCTAGAATGTTGACCGGGTTATATGCAGTGTTTGATAGGGTTTTCCATTGCATGAATGTGTGCTGTTACCCAAAAAGGAATTTTTTCTGTCTGGAGTAATTTTTTTATCGTCTTTCTTGGTGTAAATTTTAATTTTGTAAAAGATGGGGCATAATTGTATCCTAGTACCTCTCATGGTCAGACTATTGTCCACAGCATTACATACCATTGATATGCCAGTTCCCAACAAAGAGACAGTAGTCTGACCAGGTCAGTACTAAGATATAATTATGTTGTTTTTTTTAAGTGTGACATCCTGTTATTGAAAAGTGTCATGATGTCATTGTCAAATCTGCATATCAGTCAATCATGCATCATTTGCATATGACATCACATACATTTGGCATGTCAGTCAGACAATGAACTTCTGTGCAGTCCAACCATGAGGGGTTCTAGGATACAATAATGCCATGGCAGTGAGGCCTCATTGCTGTAATTCATCCTCTCACCTCCTCTCCTCTGCACTGCCCACATACCTTTCTCTGCATTCTACTCTTGGGAGGTAGATAGGCTTTACTACACTTAGTCACCCTCCCACTTCTCCAAGTACAGGCAGCAGGTTGTCTTTACTGCTCTTACTCCCCTCACACCATGTACTCTCTTCTCAGTCAGTAGTGGCCACGTGGCTTAACTGCAGGAGCTCCCCCTCGCACCATCTATACCACACTCAGTCAGTAGTGGCCACTGGGCTTTACTGCTGGAACTCCTCCTCACAACTTCTCCACTCTTCTCACATATATGTCCCTTACCTCTAAGCCTAGGTGGCTTAACTTCACTAACTTATTTTCCCACCACTTCAAGCATAGGTGGCAAATAGGTCTCTTTGCTCTGGCTCACTCTCTTCACACCTATCTGTAATCACTTTCCTTTCACCCATAACTTCCTCTCTTCCTATTTTCCCTTAAACCTTTCCACATCTTCCTCACAATAAATTCACTCTCGGTTTGTCAGCTGGCATCTACATAGTTACATAGTTTGTGGACTTGTTGCATTTGGAGTCCAACCAAATAAATACCAAAGCCCCTAACTGGATAGCTGCCTACCTTAAAATAGGAAGTCTTATCCACCTCAACATTAATGCACTATATATATTCCCTCTCCCTCCTCTCTAGGTATGGTCAAAGACACAATTTCAAAAAAATTTCCCAAAGGGTGTCCTAAACGCACTATTATATTAAAAGATCTCAACCTCAGTGCAACCAGATCTGAAGCAAAACACCTCAACAAAATGTTACTGCAGTTCAACCTAGAACAATTCTAGTCAATGAATCCACCAGACTTAATTCCCAGGCAGGAAAACACTCAACATTTGACCTTATCATTACAAATATTACCAGCTGATGAACTAATATTGATATCATACCAAACTCAATTAGGGACTACTACCCAGTTATCTCCACATTCAGGACAACAACACCCCCACTGGTTAGATCTTCACTTGAATAGTATTGATTGGTCTCCTCTTTATCTCCTAAATGGTCCTACAGACACACTCAACTTCTTCACCAGTTTCCTTATTCCCCCCTAAGTTGTAGGAAGATAAATGGTCAGAAATGCCTATGGCTGACAAATGATATCAAGCTCCTAATAAAACAGAGGAATACTGCCTGGACAAACTGCAAACAAAACATTCCACACATCCAATTACAGCAAACCTACCTCTTTCTAAGAAAGCAAGCTAGGATTACCACTAACTCAATCAAATCTCCCTACTTAAGAAATAAGCAGTTGGCTGTGACACACAAAATCCCAAACACTTCTGAAATAAAAAATACAATTGACTGAACAAGTCTCACATCCTTGTATTGCATATAACTGTACAGTTAGTAGCTCTGGTAATCACACTGCTGAAAGACTGCAAATCGTTCTTCATATATATGTAAAACATACATGTACAATCCAAGCCTTGTCAAACTTGTGTAGTGCACCCGCAGGTGTAGCTGAAGAGATATGGGTTCCTTCCTACCTGACTCTAGTGACACCTCTATTAGGCCCAACACACCAAGGTGGCAAGAGGGACAGATTTTATTCTAGGTGACACATCTAGTTTAAAAAGGCAATAGCACAACCATAAACAAATTATTTCAACAGTGTACCAGTTAGCAATAAGGCAAGGTGAGAATATGCATGCAATGAAAACATACATTCACCCTCTTCCCCAGAAACCAGCAGAAGAAGGTCTTGACATTCAAACATGCACAAAAAAGGCAATATCAATGAGCAGTAAAGCTTTATAATGCAGCAATACAAACAAGGGAAAAATGCAATGTCATTAAGCAATAAAAGAGTCATAATACGATACAGATATGAGAAAATGCAATGTCTTTGAGCATCAAAATTCTTGAAGGCAGCAGTACTAACACAAGCAAAATGTAATGTCATTGAACAAATAGGATTTATAATGCAAAAATACAAATATGAGAAAATGCAATGTCATTGAGCAGTAAAGATTCTTTAACGCAGCAGTACTAACATGGCAAAATGCATTATCATTGAACAATAAAGATTTATAGTGCCAGAATACAAATATGAGAGAATGCAATGTCATTCAGCAGTACTAACACCCTCTACCCCTTTGATCAATTCTAAACAGACCAACTATGAAACACTCTATTATACCTTGTTCACTGGCCAGTGACTACTTACAGTCTTGCTGCCGGCATGATGGGGCCCAAGCTGGAGCTCATATGGATCCCAGTTATTTGTAATCCACAAGCATTAAAGGGGGAAAAAACACAATCTTATAAAAATATAAAATGGCGGCCAGAGCCTCTCACCACTCTGTCAAGAATATCCTAGTGACCAGGCGTCGTGGTTCCTCTAATGAGAAAAGTAGAAAATCACTTACCAGAACTCTGGTAATCATCTATGGCTTCTCGGTACTAGGCCCGAGGGAACTCTTTTCCTTGCTGAATCATAGCAGGTGTGGAACTACTGGTTTCAGACTTCTCTTCTGATTTCACAAAATACCATATCCAGGATTTCAGCAAGAGACAGACACAATCTGCTACTTCATTTCCCTGTCCCAAAACACTAGAAAAGAAAATCCAGTCATGCAGCAAGGCCCTTTTTCCCTTCAGCTGTGTGTTTCTGTCTTCCCTCCTTCAGCTAGTCTTCCAGAATCCTCTTTCAATTTTGAAATTGTGTTTTATATCCCTGAAAAGGAGCTCCACCTTGTGGTGTAATGGAAAACTACAGTGTATTACTTCTACATGAAATACAGTGGGAGCTACAGTCTCCCCCCACTTGAAAATCATGGGTCCCCCCAAGTCAAAGGTAGATTAACAGAAAATATTTACAAACACTAATGCACCATCAACTGAACAATTTTTTTGCATTCAAAAGGTACATTCCACCAAGGATAATCAGCCTTATGCTTAACTTGGGATGGGGTTTCACCAGTGGACTAGAAGGTATAGGGATTATGAGCGCAGACCCTCCAATGTGCTGAGGTCACAGGTTCCTGTGTACTATGTCCCAAACTGTTATAGGTAAGTCTCTGTGGGGGCCGAATCAGTCATTGCAGTTTTGGTTTAGAAGAGACAGCTAAGGAATTTTGCTCGGAAGGTTTGTCACTCACATCCCATTCAATGTCTAGTTCTTCAGTAGGCATACTGTCTACTTCTAAGATCTTCTCTTGTATAACTTCACTTTCGCTTTCCATAACGGTATGACTATCCTCAGCACTATTTTCTGAAGTTTGCATAGCAGGGCCTCCATCAGTATCAGGTTCTGCAAGAGGCACAGAAACATTACTTAGTCTATTGTTAGGTCTGGGCTGCTCAAAATGACAAGGAATGAATTCCGGTGCATTTACATTGAGATTACAGCCCACAAGGTCTTGAACATCCTCATAAAAAGCCCACTGAAACCCCAGTCATCATCACTGTCCTCCTTTCCTTCAGCAGGAGGAAGCATAGGCTCTTGAATATTGGAGAGTATAGTTCCTCTCCGCTTTAGCCTTCTGGATCGCCTTGAGTTAGGCTTCCGCTGAGCCATTCTGAGTTCCGGATTCATGGGTCTCACTGATTTTGCCAAAGACATTAAGTTGTTTCGGTGCCAGGTTTTTATGGGTCCTTCTTTCCCCTCAGGGCAAATTTGGTAGACAGGGATATTAGGTAGCTGAGAACAAATTATGTAAATCTCAGATCCCCAGCTGTCAGCTAGTTTATGTTTTCCTTGTAGTCCCAAATTTCTCAAAAGAACTCTGTCCCTTGACTGCAAGTCATGCATCTTTACTTCTATGTCATAGTGATCCTTGTTTCGCTGATGTCTTTGTCCTGTTGATTTTTCAGCAAGCTCATAAGCCTGCCTGAGGTTCTTCTTGAGTCTCTCCACATAACTGCTGTGAGATCTCACTGGTGTATAATCAGCTGTGACTCCAAAGGTGACATCAACAGGAAGACAAGCTTCTCTTCCAAACATTAGAATGTAAGGCAAGAATCCTGTAGCATCATTTTTAGTACTGTTGTAAGCATGCACCACTGTGGCTACATGTCCACTCCACTGACTCTTCTTCTCAGCAGACAGTATCCACAACATGTCTAGTAAAGCTCTGTTGAAATGCTCAGGCTGAGGATCCCCTTGAGGATGATAAGGAGTGGTATGGCTTTTTTGGACTCCCAACAGAGTGAGTAGTTCATGGACAAGCTTGCTCTCAAAATCATGTCCTTGATCAGTGTATCCTTTTTGGCAGGACATAGTGTACAAAGAACTTCTCAACTAGTAGTTTTTCCACTGTAATAGCTTTCTGATCTTGAGTGGGAAATGCTTGAACGTACTTGGCATAGTGGTCTGTCACCACCAGCACATTACTGATCCTGCCTTCATCCGGTTCAATGCACAGAAAATCTATACAGACCAATTCCATGGGTCCACTACTTTCCATTTGACCCAGTGAGGCAGCTCTGGTTGGCAGAGTCTTTCTCTGAATGCAACGAAGACAAGTACGACAATAATCCTCAACATCTTGCTTCATGCATGGCAAGTAGAACCTGTCTAATGTAACGAACACATGTACGACAATAATCCTCAACATCTTGCTTCATGCATGGCCAGTAGAACCTGTCTAATGTAACGAACACATGTACGACAATAATCCTCAACATCTTGCTTCATGCATGGCCAGTAAAACCTGTTTTGTACCAGACCCATAGTTCTGTAATAACCAAGATGACCATGTTCATCATGCAATGACCGGAGTACTACTTCTCTATACTTCTGAGGAATCAACAATTGCCATTTTTCACTGCCGAGTGCACTAGGAGATCTCCTATATACTAGTCCATTCTGTATCTGGAGTCTGTCCCATTCTTTGGCCAAAAGTCTTGCCAGAGGATGAATATCCATGTGAAGCATATTAACTTGTTTCTTCTCTGAAGCAGCTACCACCAGCTAACCTAAGGGGTCTTCTCTTTGATCTCTCCTGAGGTCACTGTTATTCAAAGCTGGTAGTGATGAAGCCTGCAAAGTGACTAGATTACAGTAAGCTTGGGGTATGCTTGCTGCAGACAGACCCAACTTCTGGGCCCAACATTCAGTGTGTTGATAGCAGGTTGCAATCTGACACATATCTCTCACCCCTGGCACTGGAATTTTCACCCATTTGTTGTTGGGGTGTAAATCTCCCTGAGGTCTTCTGGACAGACCATCAGCATCTCCATTTTTGTGTCCTGGCCAGTATTTCAAACTGAAATTATAGTTACGTAGAGCTGCCATCCATCTGTGGCCAGTAGCATTTAGTTTTGCAGTGGTCTGGATGTATGTCAAAGGACTGTTGTCAGTCTGCACTTGAAATTCAGCCCCATAGAGATAGTCATGCAGCATGTCCAGTACCGCCCACTTTAAGTCAAGGAATTCCAACTTGTGTGCAGGGTAGTTTCTTTCTGTGGGGGATAAACTCCGACTGATAAAAGCTATAGGTCTCAGTTTCTTGTCATACTCCTGGTAAAGGACTCCTAAGCTATCCCTGCTAGCATCCACATGTAAAGTGTATGGCTTTGCAGAGTCAGCATATGCCAGCACAGGGACATGTGTGAGGCAATACTTAAGCTGTTCAAATGACTCTTCATACTCAGGTGCACAACAACTCTTGATGAGTTCTTTAGAACCTATTGGTCCCTTAGGCTTCTTCACAAGGATATCTTCATCTGTTTTATCTGCTTTCTCATCATTTTGGAGCAAATGGTTGAGGGGTCTTGCTATCTTTGAAAATCCTTCCAAAAACCTTCTATAGTAACTGCAGTACCCCAGGAAAGATCACAGCTCGTTGATAGTTTTGGGTCTGGGCCAAGATGTCACTGCTTCAACTTTGCTGGGATCTGTGGATATTCCATTTGCAGACACTACATGTTCCACATAGGTCACTGAAGGTTGGAAGAACTTGCATTTGTCCAATGACAGCTTCAGGCCTTCCTTCTCAATCCTATCCAATACCTTCATCAGTCTTTCTTTGTGCTCCTCTAGGGTCCTCCCAAAGACAATGATGTCATCCAGGTAGACTAAGACTTCCAGGAAATGCATGTCACCCACTGTTCTTTCAATGATTCTCTGGAAAGTTGCAGGTGCATTTGATAAACCTTGAGGTAAGCAATCAAACTAAAAAAAAAATCCCAAAGGGGTGATGAAAGCAGTCTTCTCTTTATCTTCTGAGCGCATAGGGATTTGATAGTATCCACTCCTTAAGTCTAGCACATTGAACCACTTACTGCCCACCAGGCAATTTAGAGCATCTTCAATCCGGGGAGTTGTGTACTGGTCTGGAATGGTTCGCTGATTCAGAGTACAATAGTCAACACACATGCAAATTGACCCATTCTTTTTCCTGACAATGACAATGGGAGAGGTATATGGACTTCTTGACTCTCGAATTATCCCTGAGGCTTTTAGTTCTTCCAAATGTTTTCTTAAGTCCTCCAGGTCTCCAGTGGCTACTCTTCTGGAACGTTCTGTGAAGAGCTGGTCCTCTTTTATTCATATTTGGTGTTCTGCACTTTTTGCACAGCCCACATCTAGTTCACTAGTAGAAAAACATTTTTTCTTTTTCATTAGTAGCTCTTTAACTCTGATTAGCCACTCAGGGGGCAAGAGACCACCTCCTATCTCAATACCTTCCAGCTTCAACTCGTTGGATCTGCTCTCATTCCTTGTCAACACAGAAGCAGGTAGGGGAGTGACAGCATAAACATTTCCCAAACGCAGTTGTGAACGCAGGACAATGGGAGTACTTCCTTTATTTTTCAGCCTCATAGGCAAAGTGTCATAAGGATGGTTTAACTTGTCCACAGGAAAAACTTCTGGGACTATTTCCAGCCCCAGTGGCAAGTCACTTTCTGGATCCGTTTCCATCATGAGATGAGAGGAAACTGTTTGTCCACACATCCTCACTTTGGCTCTCAAGCAGGTGACCTGACCAGGATGAATTATATGCTCTTTCACAGACAGGATCCACACATGACCAATTTCATCTTTCTTACTATCCTTCTTCCTTTGAAGGGCACAGAAAACTGGTCTCAGGAGAGGATGTGGTGTTGGGTGTTCCTGGGTCAACTGAAGCATTATCATTCTTCTGACGAGGTCAGTATTTGTCCCCACTAAAATAGATGTTGAATCCTTTCCATTTGGCCTGGGGCACACAACAGCGAGTGTTTCAAAAACTTTTGTTGATCCAACAACTGAAGTGGAAAATTCTAACTTGAGTGAGACATAACCATCACAATGGAACTTCGTGTCATTTAGCCCCCAGATCTTCATATCTTCTAACTTTTCAAGTGGCAAATGCTTAAGTATTTTTGGTAGAAGTCTCTGTACAGAATGGTGATTTGTGCAGCAGTATCCAACAGTGCTTTACTATACACAACTTCTATTTTTACTTACACGACAGGGGACAGTCCCAGTAGGCCATCGGGTAGTTTCTGTTTCCGGTGTTGTTCAGCTGTACATCAGTCAGCATGTGGTGGAGGTACCGCTGGTTGACCTTGCCATTTTAATGGATAAGACTCTTGCTTAGTAATGCTTTGTGGTCTGAGATGTTGAGATTTTGGCTGAGATGGCTTTCCAATTTGGTTGTTCACCTCAGATGAGCTAGAAGTGTGCATAGTAGGTAGTCTCTCTCCCTTATTACTAGGGTAGTGTGGAAAGGAGATCCAGGATGCTGTCTCTTGATGTTAGATTTTATGAAGCTGTTTGTAACTGAGCACTCAGCTGGCTCCTTCACTGAGGCTCTTTGAAGTTTCCCTGCATTGCGCTAACCAATAATAGTTCGTTCACTCTTTTCAAGTTCTCTGCATTAGGACACTGTCACTTCATATGCCCTGCATCTCCACAGCAAAAACAAAATCCAGTAGAAACTCTGAGCATTGGGTTTCATTCATAATCATCATAATTCAGCATTTCATAATCCTTTCGTGGAGGTTCTAGCTGATGTATTCCTCCCTTCAGCTAAAGTTACCATGGCTTTCTGCAATTCTGCAACTGTCTTGGTGAGTTGAGCTGTGGTGTCAGTCAGGGAAGACACCTGCATCTGCAACTGAGACACCTCCACATTGTGGACACTCTGGGCCACGACTCCTGTTTGAGTAGTGAGCATGGCTATAGGCTCCTGCTGGTGTTCACTCACTGTTTTAGTTGCTGTTGAACACTGAGATTTGGTTTCCAACAAGGCTTCCTCTTCCCTCACCTCTTTGACCAACTGAGAATACGTTAGAGTCTCTTTCCTATTTCTCATCCTCATTTTCCACACAATGGGGTCCATAGCATGAGCTCCCTGTAAAATTTGTCCGATCCGTACTTGGTCAGCTACTTTCGGATCCACCCCCTTCTTTAGGATGATCTGGTGGAGCATTTTATCTAATCGCTTAACGTAGTCAGATAGTTTCTCACCAACTTCTTGGTATATATGTTCAAACTGATACAGTAGGTCAGCAGCCCTCTCGATCCTTCCAAACACATTCTGCAGTACTCCTAAATAGTCCTTGGCTGTGCAATCTTGCTTACCCATCCTTAGGTTGCGTATGGTATCTGCAGCTAATCCATTTAGACTTTCAGCTATCCGCTGCTTCTTCTGAGATTCTGGGATATCCCACTCCTCTAGGGCTTATGAAGCCTGATCCATCAAGGATTCAAAATCCTCCTCTCCCTGAAGTGTGGGTTGTTTGCCAGAAAAGAAACGCAATTTGCGGTAGGCAAACCCAGTGAATGGCTGTGTAGGCTTCAGGCATTTTTCTACAATACTTCCCAAAGCATTCAAACCTTCAGGCTCTATATTATTTATGGGCAGTGAAGCTGCCGCTTCTGGTGTAAGGTTCTGACCTACTTGGATAGCTTCCACAGGTGTTTTCTCTGTTGCTGAGGTAGTGTACTTCTCTGGGATTACCAGACAGACTGTACTTGCACCTGAAATTTGTACACTCATAGGTATGTGCTCATACACTAAAGGACTTTTACATTCTAATAATGCCAATGTGTTCTGCTCGGTAAGCTCCACAGTGCTGTCCAACAAAAATCCATGCCCCACAACTGGCAAGGATCCTGTGACTTGATGTATTTGCGTATCAGTCCATGTGACCCCTGGCAACAACAGAACTAAGCAATACTCTGACAGCATTGTGCTGTTTGCACCACTTAGTGGCTACTTCTGGGTTCATGTTTCTGCTGGATTTGCTTTCCACACATACAGGGGAAGAGGATGGAGTCCAAGGCAGTACAGGAAATCCCAGACGAGCCCCCAAATGTAGCACACCCACAGGTGTAGCTGAAGAGATATGGGTTCCTTCCTACCTGTCTCTGGTGACACCCCTATTAGGCCCAACACACCAAGGTGGCAAGAGGGACAGATTTTATTCTAGGCGACACATCTAGTTTAAAAAGGCAATAGCACAACCATAAACAAATTATTTCAACAGTGCACCAGTTAGCAATAAGGCAAGGTGAGAATATGCATGCAATGAAAACATACATTCACCCTCTTCCCCAGAACTCAACAGAAGAAGGTCTTGACATTCAAACATGCACAAAGAAGGCAATATCAGTGAGCAGTAAAGCTTTATAATGCAGCAATACAAACACGGGAAAATGCAATGTCATTAAGCAATAAAAGAGTCATAATACAACGATATAGATATGAGAAAATGCAATGTCATTGAGCAGTAAAGATGTTTTAAGGCAGCAGTGCTAACATGGCAAAATGCATTATTATTGAACAATAAAGATTTATAGTGCCACAGTACAAATATGAGAGAATACAATGTCATTCAGCAGTTCTAACACCCTCTACTCCCTTGATCAATTCTAAACAGACCAACTATGAAACACTCTATTATACCTTGTTCACTGGCCAGTGACTACTTACAGTCTTGCTGCCGGCATGATGGGGCCCAAGTTGGAGCTTATATGGATCTCAGTTATTTCTAATCCACAAAACATTAAAGGGGGGGAAACCACAATCTTAGAAAAATATAAAATGACAGCCAGAGCCTCTCACCACTCCATTGAGAATATTCTAGTGACCAGACACTGTGGTTCTTCTGATGGAAAAAGTAGAAAATCACCTACCAGAACTCTGGTAATCATCTATGGCTTCTCTGTACTAGGCTCAAAGGAACTCCTTTCCTTGCTGAATCATAGCAGGCATGGAACTACTGGTTTCAGACTTCTCTCCTGATTCCACAAAATACCATATCCAAGATTTCAGCAAGAGACAGACACAATCTGCTACTTCACTTTCCTGTCCCAAAATACTAGAAAAGAAAATCCAGTCATGCTGCATAGCCCTTTTTCCCTTCAGCTGCGTGTTTCAGTCTTCCCTCCTTCAGCTAGTCTTCCAAAATCCTCTTTCACTTTTGAAATTGTGTTTTATATCCCTGAAAAGGAGCTCCACCTTGTGGTGTAATGGAAAACTACAGACTATTTCTTCTACATGAAATCCAGTGGGGGCTACACTTGTTTCCTTCCTGCATCATTCTACAAGATTCCTCAGATCACCAGATCACAGTCCACAGTTATATATCTTAGCTGAATTTGCAGCTTCCTTCCATTTTGCTAAAATCTCAGAGAAGTAAACTAATAACCTGCTAAAAAACTTTGTGTATTTTTGCCAAATTCAGATCCCTATGCTTTAACTTCCTTAGAAAAGCTGCTGACAAAATTGCTAAACCCTTGTCCTATATATTCAGTCTTTCACTCAGTTCAGGAATTGTTTCTCCTGACCTAAAACACTCCATCATCATTCCACTCACCAAAGTAACATTACGCAGACCTCTTAAAGACTATTGGCCTATATCCAACCTCTGCACTCTCACTATGAGTTGATTTTTGAAAGAATTATTGACAAGCAAATGCTCAAACACTTCAATAGCTACAGCCTGCTTTCCAACAAGCAACACAGTTTCATTAGCACAACTACAGTATTACTTACATCCACTGATATAGATGTTAAATTATGCTACATTCATAAACAAGCTGACAAAGTTCAGTTTTAGCCCACTGACCATCAAGTGATTCCACAGTTCCATGGAAAATAGAACTTTTAAAATGAACTTCAACAACTGACACTCCTCTCAAAGAACACAACACAAGGGTCATTTGTTGGTCCCCTTCTTTTTCTATCTTGTCATCAACAACGTTACTGAGCACCTAGTCAAATAACCATTCCATATGAACAGTCGACTGACAGTTTTTATTAAAAAGTTAAGTGCTTTCATCTTTTTGACTGGGTGACTTTATGAGAACAAATAACACACTTAATGACCTTTATTTAAATACATTTAAAACAAATGTCATTATTTTGGCCTCCCCTGTAAATGTTCAGATAGCCTAAACAATATTATTCCCCAGTTTAGTGAATTAAATATCTAGGTATCAAAATGGACCCCTGTCTTTCTTTCACCACCCACATAGGCAACATAATTAATAAAGTCCTTTCTCAATGAAAACAGCTATTCTCTTCAACAGAATGCAATTATGGTAATGAGACAAATGTCACCAAATTGCACATAGTACTTAATGCATAATGGACCAAAGCTTTGAAGCAAGGGTTGTATCAGACTGTGAACATGCATAAACGACCACAGAATGCATTGCACATGACTGTGTGGGTCATCTCTGTGGGATACAGGTGTATTCAACAGTCTCAGCTCACAGAGGCACTGTAGTTGACATTAGGCACTGTCAGGCTACTTTCCTGCCCACGGATTCACATCAAGTGACACTTGCAATGTGTGTTAATGGAATCTTCAAGATTTGAATCTGTGAAGTGGCCATGGCTTCTGAGGGTGCTGATTGTGAAAGGGATCGTAAGTGGTACAGGAATGAAACAAAGATGTTTCTTTATTTTCTGCATAGGGACCACTGGGACTGCCGGCTGAAGACATTTTATAAGGGTCACTAGTACAAAGTGGATGCCTGCCACAGTCTTGCCAGGGCAGGGATGATACCATTGGCATTACCCACATTTGTCATACATGCAGGCAGCACTGCAGTGCCATGAAAAGACACTCGCATGACTTTCTACACTAGGTTTTATGGTACATACTCATGACTGATGTTTATTTAGTCTTAACTAGTCAGCCATTTGTGGGATATCTGGATCATGGATATTTCCCTTTTCTTTATATTTCTCAGCTGTAGGGTGCATTTGAGGAGAACAAGGTGATCTGTTGAAGGTACCTGGAATGACTCTCAGGTACAGGGATATGCATACACCAGTTATGTTGTAGCTGTGTAGAGCTTGGATACTTGCAGAACTGCTTATTTTTACAGTGATGCTAGTAGTGTTAACCTTGCTTACTGCTGTTATATGCCTCAGAACACACACACATTTTGAATTCAGGCTGATGTACTCTCCCACCTATCCCACCTCTTTGGGGTGCCACCAGCATTGATGGACTGATAAGGGTCCTGACTGTGGGAGTTCCATCAGCATGCCTGACATAATACTGTACATCACACTTAAATGTTTTGACTCGTACATTGCTATGTCCATAGCCACATCCCTACCATTCATACAGGGTGCAGTGATCTGCCTACTCGACATTATTCTTACATTATCCATTCCAAGCCCCTACCAGTGGCAGTTACACTTGCTATACCATGGACATGCATCTGACATACTACAGAGTGTCATTTACTGATGGCTGTCATATGGCATGTCATGGTGTCTGTGGCCTGTGTTTATGACACTTTTTGAATTCAGTGTCTCTGTCCTTATGGGATGGCTATCCATGTTGTCATGCAGTGCACTGTATCTGTGTCTGTCACTGTATCTCCTTGGGAAACATCATGTGGCACTGGAGGTGTTTCCATCCAGCTTCTGTAGCCACTGGTTGGATTGCATGACACAGTCACAGCAGGACTGCTTAGGAAGAATCTCCTTCTGCATCCTCTTGCACACTATGTACAGTAGCTCCCTTTGTTCTCACAGGTGTATTGTGTATGGTGTCATTGCATAATTGACAAGATTTTATATCTGTAGGTAGTGTTATACAAAACAATGGTATACATTATTGATAACTGTTTTTGATGTATCCCTCTTTATCCCAGTCCTTTTATATATTTATTTATCGTTTACTTTTATTTCCTGTCTGTTCATGTTCTTTTTCATGCAGTGTCTGCCATAGCTGTGGCTGTGGTGCAGTCACCTTACTGTCCACCTATCCTGGTATCACTTTTGGGATCTCCAGACCTGTCTCTCTACAGGTTGACATAGGTCACCCAGTGGAAAGTGACCTGGATGGTTCCCTGGTGGGCTTCAGTGGTCTGTCACCAGTAAGGTTTGAATCAGGGTACACTACTGTTGGGTCACAGTATGCTAGCCTGCAATAGCTGGAGGGTGTGGTGATGGCACTAGTGGACCAGCAGCTAGACACCTGCACTAGCTGCCTGGAGCATGTCCTTCTCCTCAGAGCCACACTATTACCTGGTCCTGTCCATTGGGCCACTAGTAGCTGAACGAGAGTGGTCATGGTGGTGGCTGACATCTGGATTTGTGCAGCACTAGACAGTGTAACAGTCATCTATTACCCCACCCTATCCCACATTATGGTGCTCCCTGTGTGTTCCATTTTTATCTGCAGTTTATAGTAAAATCCTTCCAATCACCGATTGCCCTCTCATATGTCTTTGTGTCTCTCTTCTATGTCCCCTCCTATTAGTATACCCTCTTTCCTGCCCACACTTGCCTTTTGCTATTTTTCCACTTGATCCTTCTTGAAGAAAAAATGGGCATCTCTCCCAAAACAAAAAAATCTACGTTTGCTTCCTCACTCCCATCCCAGTCTTTCTTTCCTCTTGTTCTTCTGTGTGTTCCTCTGCAGAGTTGCACTATATTGAGGAGCAAACAAGAAAGAAAGAAAAAAAAAAAGGTTTGTGCTATGATCTGGTGCTCTTTAACACTAGAGGGGCACCAGCTCTTAATGCCGGTCATCACCTACACTCTGTACGTGAGATGGAAAAAAAGGTCCCTTCACTAATCTGGTGTTCTTTCCTTCTCTCCAAAGGAGGAATGTCAGATTCTAATGCCCCTACGCTCTACTGTTTCACCCTCATATTTATGTGATGAGCAAAAAAACTAAAAAAAAAAAATACAGATCTGCTAATCATGCCCCCTAACATCTTTGTTTTGTCCCAACCAAAATACGCTTCTATTCCTCCACTTGCTGTTTTCTCTTTCTGACTATTTTATGCAACGATTTCCTTGACACTTCTGAAAATAAACTGGTAAGCGCTTTGCTGTGATGACCTTATCTGGGCTCTTAGTTATACCTGAAGTATTGCGTCATTGTAAGTATGAATGCTGATTATCATAAGCATTCTACATGGATGTTAATCGGCTAATTAAGTCATGTGACATATGTCATGCATTGCCGGTCATTATGTGATTTGTGGAAGTTTCAGTGGTGAATTCCTTAATTACTTTAAAATTAACACATATAAATGCTCATAATTAATTTTAAGTGGCATCAGGAGACACTGCATTATTTCATCATTATTTGGGTGAGTATGTGATTTTTCTGAATCTCAGGCAAGAATGTTGGAATTAATAAATATAATAATTGAAACTAAATATGAAACCTGGTTGACAGGCAGTATAGAAATACAAGCAGAGACTACCAGTGATGATTTTGTACTTAGCAGCAGTGACACCTATGACAACAACAGTGGCAGGATTGTCTAACCATAAAAAATCAAGGCAAGACAAAATGTCAAAGCCAGCCATGTGATAACCTGAACACTAAACTACATAAGCGGAACATGACAGCTGCCTAACTGAACGTATGCGCAAACGTTATCTCTCAAATTCAAACTAAGTTGCTACACAAACAGATGCAGTGAACTGTTATGCTTAGAGAAAGCCTGAATCAAGCAAAAATACACAAAATATTTCAGAGTTTCATAATATATTTGCTACATACTGGCAGTTGTGTGAGTGGTTAAGGCAAGCAGATGATGGGAATATTAGCAAATGTGAAAATTAAGAATCGCTTTGATTTGTTATTGTGAATTAAAACCTAAACATATTAACTTAAGTTCTACATGCTGTGGGGAAGCCTTGATGTGACATGTGATTTACTTGTCACCAAATACTATTGGTTTTGAGGCGTGGTGGAACAAGCTGGAAGAAACTAGAAACTGAAGAAATAATTATTAGGCTGCTTTAAAACAGAATGTGTTGAATGCACGATGTAGAGGGAGAAATGTACCTTCAGGAGAGCTTAATACACCTCTTCATTCTCTAAACTGAAAGCTGAAAAAACAAGAAACACTCTTGAGAATAAAGAATGATAATTATTTATATACAGTGGATAGAAACAGTTTACACACCCCTGTTAAAATGCCAGGTTTTTGTGATATAAAAAATGAGACCACAATAAATCATTTCAAAACTTTTCCCACCTTCAGTGTGACCTATAACCTGTACAATTCAATTGAAAAACAAACAATTCTGTTAGGGAAAAAAATATAAAAAATAAAAAAATGTACAATAAGCTGGTTGCGTAAGTGTGCATACCCTTAAAGTAATACATTGTTGAAGCACCTTTTGATTTAATTACAGCATTCTATCTTCTTGGGTACACACCTGCCATCAATTAAAGAGACTGATTAACCCCAAATAAAGTTCAGCTGTCCTAGTAGGATTTTCTTGACATTTGCTCAGTTGCCTGCTACAGCAAAAGCCATGGTTCTCAGAGAGCTTACAAAGCATCAACGGGATCTCATTGTTGAAAGGTATCAGTCAGGAGAAGGGTACAAAAAAATTTCCACAGCATTGGATATACCATGGAATACAGTGAAGACAGTCATCAAAAAGTGAAGAAAATATGGGACAAAAGAGACGTTGCAAAGAACTGGACATCCCTCCAAAACTGATGAAAAGACAAGATGGAAACTGGTCAGGGAGGCTGCCAAGAGACCTACAGCAACACTGAAGGATCTGCAGGGATTTCTTGCATTTCTGGCAAGTACTGGCTGTGTACTACATGTGACAACAATCTCCTGTATTCTTCATATTACTGGGCTATGGGGTAGGGTTGCAAGACAGAAGCCTTTTCTTACACAGAAAAACATCCAGGCCTGGCTAAAATTTGCAAAACAATACATCGTCTCCCAAAATCATGTGGGAAAATGTGTTATGGTTTGATGAGACCAAGGTTGAACTTTTTGGCCACAATTCCAAAAGGTATGTTTGGCGCAAAAACAATACATCATATCACCAAAAGAACACCATCCCTACGGTGAAGCATGGTGGTGGCAGTGTCATGCTTTGGGGTTGCTTTTTTTCAGCTGGAACTGGGGCTTTAGTCAAGGTGGAGGGAATTATGAACAGTTCCAAATACAAGTCACATTTGGCCCAAAATCTTCAAGCATCTGCTAGAAAGATGAAGATGAAGAGGAATTTCACCTTTCAACATGACAATAACTCCAAGCATACATCCAAATCAACAAAAGAATGACTTCACCAGATGAAAATTAAAGTTTTGGAAGGGCCCAGTCAGAGCCCAGACCTAAATCCAAAAGAAAATCAGTGGGATGACCTGAAGAGGGCCGTGCACAAGAGATGTCTTCGCAATCTGACAGATTTGGAGTGCTTTTGCAAGGAAGAGTGGGCAAATATTGTCAAGTCAAGATTTGCCATGCTGATAGACTCCTACCCAAAAAGACTGAATGTTGTAATTAAATCAAAAGGTGCTTCAACAAAGAATTAGTTTAAGGGTGTGCACACTTATGCAACCAGCTTATTGTACGTTTTTATTTTTTTATATTTTCCCCTAACAGATTTGTTTGTTTTTCAATTGAATTGTACAGGTTATAGGTCACATTAAAGGTGTGAAAACTTTTGAAATGATTTATTATGGTCTCATTTTTTATATCACAAAAAACCTGGCATTTTAACAGGGGTGTGTAAACTTTATATATATATATATATATATATATATATATATATATATATATATATATATATAAATAAGGTGCCTTGCTATAGCTGTGCCATTGAGGAGTCTTCCTGGGGATCTGCAGAAAGACGGTGGAAACCAGCCCCGGACTGACTATCGTCTCTGTGTGCTATTAAGGGAAATTGGACTTGATGAGAGAGCTGCATCTAGAAATACTGTCTGTGTACTTGTTATCCTCCCAGTTTACATCCCCCACTGGTGCCAGTGGTGAGGGTTGAGGGCCCTTGATTACTGGTCTAGTGGTGGGGTGTCACAAAGACTATCACTACCCAAGGATGGACCCAGCAAATTCACTGAAAAATGATTATCCTCAGACCAGTTTGTTTCTGGAAAGGTTCAACAAGACCAGGGTATTACTGCTACTTGTAATCGCTATACAGCATGAGATAAAGCTGAATAAATATATAATCTTCCTGTCAAGTGTATGCCTACAGCTAACTCAAGAGTATTTAGGGTTTTCTGTTATCAGATATTACATGGAGACTAAGTGCATAATCTTCTAGAGAACATCAGTGAAACAGTGGATAATTAATGAGTCACACAGTAACTTCCCAATGTAGAATACATTCTAGAGTTTAAAGAGAAAAATAAAACAAAACAATTTTACGACTTGCACTGTGTTATGTTCACCATCTGGCAAAAGCAGAGGTCTAGTATAATCATACCACAATACAGTGTATTATGGCAATTACCTCAGGGGATTAGGGCTATGAGCTGTTGATAAGCTATTTCCAGTGGTACAAGGTTTGATTTCTTATCTCTCATTTGTTTGCTGTGTGACCTTCAGCAAATCACTTAATCAAACAGTGCTTTGGGGCATCTGGGAATTTGGGATATGCTCTTTAATGTTTTCCTCAACTGCATGCCTAGTAACTACCTATGAACCAAAGAACCTTTTATGTGTCAAAAGGCATATTAATTCTAAACTGGACCAGTAAGCTGTAGCTATGTGATGGGACTGTACAGTGCAGCTCTACAAATGAACAGCATTAATTACAATGCTACATGTAAATAACATTAATTACAGTGCAGATCTGCATGACAGATACTTACTAAGGTATGCAAATAAAAAATAATCATTATGGGCATGCTAGGATGACCTGGTACTTGTAGAGAGGAAGCCAGTCATGCTTAGGTGGCATGCTTTTTGCAAATAATAAGCCAATGATATTTAGATGATGTGGTATTTCCAGAGAATATGTGACTGATTCTTTGCTGGCATGGTATTTGCAGATAGTGATACTTGGATGACACGTTATTTACAGAGAATAAGCCATTGATGCTTGGGTGACTTGGCTATTTGCAGACAGTAAGCCAGTGATACTCAAATGGCATAGCATTTGCAGACAGTAATTCTCAGGCGACATGGTATTTACATAGCATAAGCCACTGATACTGAATAACATGGTATTTATAGAGCGTAAGTCACTGATACTTGAATGACATGGTATGTGCAGAGCATAAGCCACTCATTCATGAATGACACTGTATGTGCAGAGCATAAGCCACTGATACTTGAATGACATGGTATGTGCAGAGTGTAAGCCACTGATACTTGAATGACATGGTATGTGCAGAGCGTAAGCCACTGATACTTGAATGACATGGTATATGCAGAGTGTAAGCCACTGATACTTGAATGACATGGTATGTGCTGAACATAAGCTACCGATACTTGAATGACATGGTATGTGCAGAGTGTAAGCCACTGATACTTGAATGACATGGTATGTGCAGAGTGTAAGCCACTGATACTTGAATGACATGGTATGTGCAGAGTGTAAGCCACTGATACTTGAATGACATGGTATGTGCAGAGTGTAAGCCACTGATACTTGAATGACATGGTATGTGCAGAGTGTAAGCCACTGATACTTGAATGACATGGTATGTGCAGAGTGTAAGCCACTGATACTTGAATGACATGGTATGTGCAGAGTGTAAGCCACTGATACTTGAATGACATGGTATATGCAGAGTGTAAGCCACTGATACTTGAATGACATGGTATGTGCAGAACATAAGCTACCGATACTTGAATGACATGGTATGTGCAGAGTGTAAGCCACTGATACTTGAATGACATGGTATGTGCAGAGTGTAAGCCACTGATACTTGAATGACATGGTATGTGCAGAGTGTAAGCCACTGATACTTGAATGACATGGTATATGCAGAGTGTAAGCCACTGATACTTGAATGACATGGTATGTGCAGAGCATCAGCCACTGATACTTGAATGACATGGTATGTGCAGAGCATCAGCCACTGATACTTGAATGACATGGTATGTGCAGAGCATCAGCCACTGATACTTGAATGACATGGTATGTGCAGAGCATCAGCTACTGATACTTGAATGACATGATATTTACAGAGCGTAAGTCACTGGTACTTGATGACATGTTATGTGCAGAGAGTAAGCCAGTGATACTTGGATGATCTTGTATTTGAAATATATAAACCAAGGGAATAAACATACAGAGAAGACACTCAAAAGGACGTGATGAAGAATTTCAAGCTTGAGTCTTCCATGGAAGTTATGAAACTGATTCCGCTGCTAACACTAGTACAGACCCAAGAAGTGAGGGATGCTCTATGAAAAATATTACCCTTTATTAGGTAATTGCAAAATAATGTCCAGCAGCTCATTACATGGACATGCAGATGCAAGCACAGTGGCCACACAACAGATTGCAATAAAAGTTCAAGAAATGCTAGATTTATAGACGCAGCTTGGTCTTCACTTAGTTCTAGCTGTATAGCCCAATATCTGTATTTTAGACTAGAAAAATTATAATGGATTTATTGTGGTCACAAAGTCCGATGATTACTCAGATCATCATAAACTACCAAAGCCAACAACACAGCCACATGCAGGCTACAGAAGCAACAAAGCTGTTACCATTCAGAGTGGTAGCCATCCATACCTCCTTCTGCTAGATGAGAAAAACCTGCATGTGTCATATGATGTACTATAGTATATATGTACCTTCCTCAGTTTGTGTAGGGGGCTGAACCCCAACAATTTATATTCCCACACTTGATAACACATTTAATTATTTTAACATTTCTTGCCAGTTTAAAACATTTTGAACTCTTCAGGTGAAGTAAAACGTTCAATCCATGAGGCTTAGTGTGAAGATTAAAAGAAATGAAAATAGAAGTGAGCAGCATAGATTTTACTTTATGTAAATTACATAGATATGCTTTTCCAGGAAAATTCTTGGAAGCTCTGATGAATTAAATACAGTAATATAAAAAATATCAAAGGTGATAAACACAACTGAAATGGAAGTAATAGAAATGAACAAGGAAGGTCAGAAATAAATAATATACAATACTACATAAAATACAGTTTTACTAACATTTAAATATTAAGGACATGCATTATCCAAGAAGATGGGTGCCTTTCTTTGTTACATTTTTGTCCTGCTAAACACCAATAAACTTATATCATTAGATTATCAGAGGCTGCCTCTACCATGTGCAATATGTGATTAAGAGACTAAATAGTTACAAACATGAATGTTTCAGAAACGCACACATATACATATACATACATACTTATATTTACACATCCACAACCCCTTTTTCTCATTTTTGCACATGGGGTCAGGGTGTCACTTCACCAGTGACAATCAAGAGAACTAAGGTTTACACCACTGGGAGGCTAGCCTGCCATGGTAGTTCTTCCACACCACACTTGCACAGTCACTCCTATGGCCAATTTAGAGTGTCCAGTCCACATTTTACATGTATTTGGAATGTGGGAGGAAACTGGAACACCCAGACGAAGTACAAGTGAATTCAGAGAGGACATGCAGACTCCACACAGAAGCCTCCCCAAGCCCTGTTGCACCTCTGTGCTTTCCCATATATATATATATATATATATATATATACATATACATATGTGTGTGTTTATATCATTATATCCAGACACACAGTTCATCAAACAAAAACTGATCCAAAACTCACACCATACCGCATTCAGAGCTCAGTACACACACACACACACACACACACACACACATACACATACACCAAACCACTGAAATCTACATAAAAACTGATTTTGTTGCAGGAGATTTCCCCATGCACCCCCACACCTCCTGCTAGTTAAGAACGAGCAGGATACTACCATCCAAAGACTTCTACCAGAAAAAAGAGATCCACATAACAGCAAATAAAACAACTGAAGTAGAAGTCACCACGATAGTAAAAAATAAAATTGTATTTATTGTCGAAACAAGCGCTTTCACGTACTGCCAAGGTACGCTTCTTCAGGTTTCTCTCCTCCTGCTAGTTATATATACCAACTTGAGGAATGCTCTACAATCATATCTCCAGTCTCAACTGTAGTATGATCTTAAACAGAAAAAAAAGTCAGCCTGCATTGCAGAAAAAGCTGTCTAGCATTCAAAAAAATTTCTATTTGATATATTGAGACACACCTGATAACATTTGATCAGCTGTGTTCACAATCACCTAAATTAAACTGTATATATATATATATATATATATATATATATATATATATATATATATATAAAATGAGTATGTGTGTATACATATATATAGTAGGTGTACAGAAATTGAACAAAACACCCAAATATCAATGTTTACAAAGTCAAGAACAAAACTTCAACTTTGCAAATGTCAGACATGCTTTGATAGATAGTCTTGGTGCATGCAAAACTTCATATTAAAAATTTATATTAAAACATCGTTTTTTTCCAGGGGGCAAGTCTCCCAGCACCCCCATGTCACACTCACTGCTATTTATATATACTAACACAGAGACTGCACAATTTCAGAGAAAGGGAATATTTCCTTACCCCTAGAATTGTGCAATCTCACACAACTGTTGATCATATGTTTAGTCAACTGGATTTTGTCAGCTAAAGAGAAGCCTAGCAAAGGAAGAGTCAGCAAATTTCAGTTGATCCATGTATAGGGATCCTGTGTGTCTTCACAGTGAATTTGACTGATGCTTACTTTACTCAAAAAACTTATATCAATGGTGCATTTTGTGAAAAACATAGCAATGTAAATGAACAAGAATGTGAAACTTGTAGGTACAGTGGATATCAAAAGTTTACACACCCCTGTTAAAATGCCAGGTTTTTGTGATATAAAAAAATGAAACTAGAATAAATCATTTCAAAAATATTGCCACCTTCAACGTGACCTATAACCTGTACAATTCAATTGAAAAACAAACAAATTTGTTAGGGAAAAATATAAAAAATAAAAAATGTACAATAAGCTGGTTGCATAGGTGTGCACACCCTTAAACTAATACTTTGCTGAAGCACCTTTTGATTTAATTACAGCATTCAGTCGTCTTGGCTACACACCTGCCATCAATTAAAGAGGCTCTGATTAACCCCGAATAAAGTTCAGCTGTCCTAGTAGGATTTTCCTGATATTTACTTAGTTGCCTGCTACAGCAAAAGCCATGGTTTGCAGAGAGTTTACAAAGCATCAAAGGGAGTTCATTGTTAAAAGGTATCAGTCAGGAGAAGGGTACAAAAAAATTTCCACAGCATTGGATATACCATGGAACACAGTGAAGACAGTCATAAAAAAGTGGAGAAAATATGGGACAACAGTGATGTTGCAAAAAACTGGATGCCCCTCCAAAACTGATGAAAAGACAAGATGAAAACTGGTCAGGGAGGCTGCCAAGAGACTTACAGCAACACTGAAGGAGTTACAGGAATTTCTGCCAAGTACTGGTTGTGTACTACATGTGACAACAATCTGTATTCTCCACATGTTTGGGCTATGGGGTAGGGTTGCAAGCCGGAAGCCTTTTCTTTCACAGAAAAACATCCAGGTACGGCTAAAAATTGCAAAACAATACATCAAGTCTCCCAAAAGCATGTGGGAAAATGTGTTATGGTCTGATGAGACCACTGTTGAACTTCCTGGCCACAATTCCAAAAGGTATGTTTGGCACAAAAACAAAACTTAGCATCACCAAAAGAACACCATCCTCACGGTGAAGCATGGTGGTGGCAATGTTATGCTTTGGGGTTGCTTTTTTTTAGCTAGACCTGAGGCTTTAGTCAAGGTGGAGGGAATTATGAACAGTTCCAAATACGTCACATTTGACCCAAAGCCTTCAGGCATCTGCTAGAAAGATGAAGATGAAGAGGAATTTCACCTTTCAACACAACAATGACCTCAAGCATGCATCCAAATCAACAAAAGAATGGCTTCACCAGAGGAAAATTAAAGTTTTGGAAGGGCCCAGCCAGAGCCCAGACCTAAATCCAATGGTAATTCTGTGGGGTGACTTGAAGAGGGCTGTGCACAAGAGATGCCTTGCAATCTGACAGATTTGGAGCGCTTTTGCAAGGAAGAGTGGGCAAATATTGCCAAGTCAAGATGTGCCATGCTGTTAGACTCCTACCCAAGAAGACTGAATGCTGTAATTAAATAAAAAGGTGCTTCAACAAAGTATTAGTTTAAGGGTGTGCAAACTTATGCGACCAGCTTATTGTAAGTTTTTTATTTTTTATATTTTTCCCCTAACAAATTTGTTTGTTTTTCAATTGAATTGTATAGGTTATAGGTCACATTAAAGGTGGGAAAAGTTTTGAAATTATTTATTGTGGTCTCATTTTTTTATATCACAAAAACCTGACATTTTAACAGGGGTGTGTAAACTTTTTATATCCACTGTACATTGCTTGTGTATGGTGCTGACAATGGTTTTGCTGAGATTGGGTGACAGTGGGTTAAGGGAATTTGTTCTTTTCACCACTGTTGTGCTGCCTCAGAGTTAATATATTTATAGTTGTGCGGGTGTGGGAGTACAGGGGACAGTTGTGTGCTTTCTTTTGTATTTTAGCACTGAAAATTGAATGGCTTGTGTCTGGTGTATTGAACATTGATTGAATGCAATATCAATGATTCAGTACAGACACTAGTGCATTTATATGTGTGTATATATACAGGGTATTTATGCATTATAACTGTTCAGCAGCTAATGCCATGCTATATAAATATAATAACCAAAACTCAGAAAAAATACTTGCTTATGTTATCGTGTTAGTGAATTGTTAATGAAAGATATCCAGTAATATACCTCCCAGGATACTAACAGTTAGATGGGATGATAAAGTGCATGACAGAAAAATGCAGAAGTTGAATGGATGGGGATTTGTCTACATCTCTTTACAAATGTGTTCAGTTCTAGAAAACAGAATGACTGACAAACTGTGAACTGCCTTGCAAACTGCATTACTAGGACTAAAGGAAACAATATGAAATGACCAATAAAAGCATATGACAGAAATGTCGGATAGATAATGATGCTTTCTTTCTTAATAAGATGGATCCTGCTGCTGACAGGATTTCTGCTCAACAGCAGATCTTGGAAAAGTTTAACAGACTGACATCTGAATCAGCGGTATAAAAGTAGACAGTACAACAAGGGAATAATATGAGGGTATATAAACAGTACATTATATAAACAGATATAAAACAATGGGTGGTGCTACAGAGGGGAACAGTACAGAAACACTAACATTATTGTAAAGGAAGAAATGAGTATTAATTATGCCTCAAAAGTACATATAAATCAAACACAGAATGCAAGCCAGATATAGGAAAAGTTGTAAAGGTATAATGCTAGACAACCTAAACCAAACAAAGTGAAACTGTGTCTGGAGCATGATGGTCTACTTTGTGAAGAATTACTATATAAAACAAAGGTAGGCTTCTTTCTCTATACAACAAAGTAAAATTGATACGAAAAGAAACCTTGACTTTTGGGTACAGTGTAGAGAAATAAAAGAATGCCTAGCACATATTGTGCTCTGATGATCTTAGTTGTAGACATAAAGTAGAGACATTCCAGGTTATTTCAAAACTTGTTCTCCAGAGTTTGGCAGCTTCTGGGCTGGAGCTCCACAGGATACAGTCTTGGGAACTGATCCTTTTTTTATGTAATTAATTTATGATTTTATGAAGGATCTTGCAGGGATACATGTTATTTTGTTCCTGGATATCTTGCTTGTACTGAGATCAGGTAAAAAATTCTCTGATGTTCTAAGACATTCAGAAAGATTTTTATTGATTTATTTGACATTTGTTTACTGATTAAGTCTGACTGGGTATGAGACCATTTTCAGCAGAGGCCAGGGGAGAAAAGCTCCACAGCACACATTAAACAGAATTAAAAAAACTGAACAATGGTTACAAATATGAAGACAATAACAAAGCAGTACAGTATAGGTTCATAGTTTAGTACTAAGCTAACTGCCCTTGCATACCATTTTAAGCCTAGCCAATTATCCCTTGTGAGACTCAAGCCCTGCACCTTGTGTTTGTAAAAACACCTTAGCCATTAAGCCACCCTTCCAACCCTGTGAATACAATAAAAGAAAGTAAACAAAATATAAGGCAAGCAATAAAGTTGACCATACATTATATACAAGATTGAAGAGAGTTCCTAATATGTATGTTAGGTAATGATGTATGAAAATATTAACAGAAAATTCTGGGATAGATAAAGGTTAGTGCAAGTATATAAAGAAAAGACATTAGAATGTTAAGAAATTAAAGGGAGTTGAGGCTAGAAAGTAGGTTCTACCATGAGTATTGTAAATACTAAACTTTTACCATGAGTTATGGCACTGGTTACACATTTAATAGTAAATACTAACAAAACTGCCTTGCTGACCTTTGATAGAGAGACTTTAAATAATGCTTCAGTCAGGCTTTTTAATCTATTCAGTACTTGTGTTTCTCACCTTCTGCAACACAAATACATAGGCATTTGGCCAGAGTAAACTATTCCAGTACAAGTAAAGTCCTATAGCAGCTTTAATTCTGCTACAGATGGTCTAATCTTGTATCTGAGGTGAGGTGTTAACCTACTGATCACAGGAGTATGCATCACCTGTCATAACACTTAGTCTGCCTTGTAATTTTGACATACATCAGACCACAGTAAATAAGATTTGCAGGATTTTTCTGTGGCAGATCAGTGTGAGTACCATTGATGGTCAGTGCATGAAGTCAGGGAATACCATTTACTGCCAAAGCTTTCTGAGATCTACTTTCACTCACCTTCTCAGTTTTGTATATAAATTTGTTTGCCTCTTGCTCATAAACAGATAATAAAGGCATAACTACCTTCTTAGTGCTCAATAGGAAGATGCACTCCTGCTCATGAAGACCCACTTTAGATTTACTGTAACAGAGAAGGACTGCACTAAACACTGCCTTTCTGACTAGAATCAGCTACCTTCCAAAGACAGACAAATCAAAGTTTAACTATATTTCATGTAGAAGTAAGGTAACACCTGTCTAAAACTTAGGAATGTAAATGCTTCAGGGGTAATTGGATAATCAGTGACTTAGTTCAGTTTTTTTATTAGAACTGTTGCAAAGAATGACATGCAGTTTACTTATGATGATGAACTGTGTATCAGTTCATCTTAAGTACACCTTAGGAATTTGCTGTACGGTCAATTATTTCTCTGCAAATCAGCGTTATTTGTTCTTTAGTAATGTAGAACCATTTTTCTGCTTCTCTTGCTTAAACAAGTTATGCATTTTTTTCTGCTTGCTTTAAAAATTGTTATATAGTCAGTGTATTCCCCCATAAATAAACATTACATGCTTTTTGTTAATAAGTTTTGTTTGAATAAGTATTACACCATATGTACATCGTGGGCTGCATCCTGGCTCAAAACGTTTCTAAAGAGTAAAAGACTCAGCGGCTTAACAAATAAAAAATAAAATGCAGTAAATAAAACAGTCATGACCACACTGGGATAGATGAATTTCTTACAGGTATATGGCATCTACAGATAAAAACAAACAAACAGGTGTGTTAAGTATGTTAAAAGAGAAAAGGAAATACCAACAAAAATTGTACGGATGTGATAAATTCAATGCCTATGCCTATGGTAAAGAAGTTCCATTAGAATCAGATCACAAACCCTTGCAAAGCATAGTCAGGAAGCTCTTGTACACGGCACCTATGGGACTGCAGATATTGCTACATAATCTAGAGAAGTATTATCTGAAAGTGAAATATAGATCAGACAAAAAAATATCAATAATAGATATGTTGAGTATATCATATTACGTACAAAAATATCAGAGCTATACTGACACTTAGCAATGAAGTTATTAAAAGAGATTATAATGAAAGGCTTGCTGGAGCATAAAAGCAGCATTAAATGACCACTATGGGCAAAAAACTGACAAATAAGTATTTTTCCTCCTATGAACGTCTACACAATCTAAACCTACCACCACCACAATAGCTACTTGTTACTAATTTTAACTTTTTCCAAACTGTGCATGTCCTCACGAGGGCAGACATGCTGACATGATCTTTTTTCCACAGTAAAGCTATTTCTTGCCCATAATGCACTGTGAGTAAAGTTGATAAGATTACAGTTCTCTTACATTGTTGCCAGATCAGAGTCCCATTCACTTAGCATAGAATTAGTGAGAAATACTGTCAAGTTTGAGACTCCTGAAATTAGTAATGTAGTTAGGGCAGGGAGAGAGGGGCAACAGCACTGGACACAAAGTGTTGAAGGTCATGATGCAGCTGATTTTGATCGATCTTTAATCTAATACTGGCTTTTAAAAGCTGGTGCTGCTTTTGCGGTTGTATCTGAGCACTGAGGCATACCTTGTGTGGTATAAACTGTAGCAACTGTTTGCTGCATTGTAGCAACAGTTTGCTATAGTTTAAAATCTTTTTCTTTAAACTAAAATCTGAACACTGTAGCACTTCATGCAGCTACAGTTTAAAAGATGGATAATGCTTTTTTGTTCATAAAATATGTGAAAGGGGGGTATCATGCACCTGGACACCTGGTTGGTGTGCCAGTAGAAGGAATGTCTGTTTTTCTTTTTTTTTTTTTGGTTGGGGGGATGTGTAGATCCACTTGTAATAAGGCAATCATTTGTGGATTTTGGTGTAATGGTTAAGGTGCTTACTTTACAGATGAAAGGTGTAGAGTTTGATTCTCAAATGGGGTAAATGGCTAGGTTTAAAATGGTCAGCAAGGGCAGTTACCGTATTACTAGCTCCCTTTTTTTTTTGCTCTTTACTTGAAGAGTTGAAGGTGTGGGGCACAAGTTCATAGCACAGGCCCGGGGGGACTAATTAAACCAGCTATGCATCTGCCTCTAAGAGGAACTGAGACTAATAATGCCCAGTTCACATTAGCAGCAGTCCAGTGAGGATGTGGAGATAGCTATTGAAACAGAGAAGAGTCTAATGAGAAAGACCTGTAGGCAAAACGATGAGGATTATTATTTTCACCTAGTTTTGGAATATAGGAATATTCTTCAGCAGGAACTTGATCTCTCAGCAGCTCATCTGTTTATGGACAGAAAGTTCAAGAGTAATTTGCTTATTTCTTCTTTGTTACTAATGCCTGGAAATTTAAGTAGAGCAAACGAAATGCTGGACAGCAGTAAGGAGATACAAACATACTGCTGTGGCAAAAACTTCAAAAGCCAGACTGATTTACAGACCAGAGACAAGGTAAGAATAGAAAAGACGCTGAAAATCCAGAGCCTGAATGTAAATTAATTAGTAAAACAGCTGAGCAAAGTTCCTGTGTTTGTGGGGAAGATGAGAAGCCGTATAACAGGAATCAGAGACATTTATATATAACAAATATGTTAAAATCAGTTACAGGGAAAAAATAAAACTGTCAAAACCAGTTCTGTCACAAGTGAACAGAGACTACTGTGTGATTTGTGACAGTCTAGAGTTACAGAGAGAGACAAAGACTCTTGAAACTGTGTCTCTAAAACAAAGCAGTAGTGGACCAAAAGAAACAGAAGATGTCTTTTATAAATATTCCTGCTAAAATTTCTTGTTGTGAAGAGTACTGAAGAAACCAACCAGATACAGTGACTGTTCTATGGTTAATAATGATTCTAAGTAGTGAAAAGTTTCATATTTTGGAATATCTTTCAAGTCTGCTAGGAAAATGTATTTTCATGCAAAAAAGTCCACTATGTGCATAATATGTGTTGATTTTAAAATTATCATCACAATATAATATATAGAAATTAATTTGTGTGTGAGTGTCTGTGTGTATGGGTATATGGCTATACAATTAATATACATTGAAACTGAATTCCTTCCATCGGGAGAAATA